>NC_086120.1:320000-620000 GCF_963921235.1 Mobula hypostoma | reverse complement strand
GCGACAGGCAGGAACGACTTCCTATGACACTCTGTGCTGCACCTCGGTGGAATGAGTCTCTGACTGAATGTACTCCTGTGCCCAACCAGTACATTATGTAGTGGGATGGGAGACATTGACCAAGATGGCATGCAACTTGGACAGCATCCTCTTTTCAGACACCACTGTCAGAGAGTCCAGTTCCATCCCCACAACATCACTGGCCTTACGAATGAGTTTGTTGATTTTGTTGGGTGTCTGCTACCCTCAGCCTACTGCCCCAGCACACAACAACAAACCTGTTAGCACTGGCCACCACAGGCTCGTTCAAAAGACTTAAAAGTCTTCATAAGTTCAAAGGCTTAAAGTCATGAGGACATGACTATTTTTGGTGGGGGGAGGATGTAATGCCATAGTTAAAATTGTATTTCTACTGTTATGCTGTTAGGTTCTACTGTTATGTTTTTCAGCAGTTTCTGACGAATGGTTTCACGGAGGAAGCACCAATTCACCAGTTTGTTCGTGATGTTCTTTGAGGGAAGTTAGACCTGTGGCTGGTGATGGGAATTCAGCATTGAGTAAAGCAATACACCCAAATACTACAGTAACAAGCTCCAACGGTTTGTGTGCACATTCAGCCTGATTTAACTGCAATGGGCCTTTTTCTTTTAACTGGGGTTAAAGTTGAAATATCTGTAAATGTACTTCCACTTTAAATGTTATGCAGTGCAAGGTCTGTTTTTCCTGGGGAATGATAACTTTGCACAGGTAGCATCTACACAGCATTCATCACAATTTCCATTCTCTCATCGGAGCACTTAAGCTTTCCTGTTTGGTTGAACCCAAATCATACCCAACCAAGACATATTAAAGGTGGCCTTCTCACCATAATCCATGCAATGCAGAGTAACATGCTGTTAGCTAAGTTTATTACAAGCCTTTGAAAAGCCCAAGCTCTGTTCAACCATGACACCTGTGTCACATGATAGTCTCCCAGTAGCGAAGTCACCAGAGACATGGAGTCTAAAGGAGGCAGACGAAGATGCCATGATGCACGATCCAGGAATAGAAAATGACACTCTTACAGATTTTGAACCCTATATGTTGAGTGAGCCTCATCTGATAACTCAATCTGAGTTAAATGACCAGGTCAGAGACTTGGATTTGTCAAAGGCAAAATCAGAATTACTGGGTTCAAGGCAAGAATGGAATCTATTGTCACCAGGCACAAAAATTTCCATGAAGGATTTCGATATTTGAGACAGATGCTTCCTGGAATAACTGAGGCCAAGATTAAACACAGAAACATCGAAAATCTACAGCACAATACATTAGAAATTACCTAAGGTTACCCATAGCCATCTATTCTTCTAAGCTACATGTATCAGCCTCCATCACTGTTGCTATCAGCCCATTCCATGCACTCACTACCTTCTGCGTAAAAAAACTTACCTGACACCTCCTTGGTACCTACTTCCAAGCACCTTAAAAGTGCCCTCGTGTTAGCCATTTCAGCCCTAGGAAAAAGCCTCCAACCATCCACACAATCAATTCCTCTTAAGGAAGGCACTTTGCTGGTCAACAAATCAAATGGGTCATCAATGACAGGCAATTTTAAGAAATTCTAGCAGGGACTGGAGAAAATCGAATGGAAAATATTCAAGGACGTTGCTGAAAATTTTATTGGCAACTTCAGAGCACCAGACTCCAAGCCTACAAAACATTTCACTAAAGATTCATTTTGTCTTCCCATTTAGACTTCTTCCCTGCAAATCCTGGCACCATTAGCAGTCATGGAGAAACGGTATCAGGGTAAATAGAAAGCACCAATGCTGGCTGATCATTGTTATACACTTAAACAAGAAGCCTCAGACACCAAGCACAAATCAAAATTATCAACATTTTTAGCTAAGTTGAACTATGCAAAGTGTGAGCACTGCTATGCAATTAAATGCACATTTCTTGTTATGTGATACAAGCAGCCTGAAATTAAAATTGTATTCATCTTCCAACAGTCTATCATAACCACAAAACATTTCTGTGGAACCAATGCTTTCGAAAAAATTGCTGTCCAACGTACTTGGGATATTAGTGTACTCAGGGAGTCAACCCTCACATTAACCTTGGACGACTAGGTACTCTGCCCTTTAGAAATTTTTAGACCATCAATGTGAATTAACTTGTCCCAGCAAAGGTATTTGAACAATGTGTAAACGTGTACAAAGGAAACAATGTCACTGTCATTGTAAAAATTGTATTTAATTTGTAAGTGTATAAAAATGTGATGCACTCGAGTTTGGAAGATTATACCAAAATGGTCTTTGACAGGATGTCTGTTGTGAAGGGGAAAAGACTTTCATATACACCAACTTCTCCACTGACTTGATCACTATTACAACATACAAATTCCTATGCCAAGACCAGAAGTGGGATTGTCCACTGTGCTTACCCACATAACGTGTACTGCTGGGATGCAAAAAAAAACACAAACACACACCACACGCCTTGCCTCAGATATGAAAATACAGCTCTCAAGTAGCAGTTAGTGCAATGCTACTACAGATGCAGTGACCCAAATTCAATTCCCACTGCTGTCTTTAAGGAGTTTGTAATTTCTCCGTGATCATGGGTGCCCTTTAAGAGCTCTGGTTTCGAACCACTTTCCAAAGCAGTATGGGTGTAAGTTAACTGGTCACATCAGTAAAACTGAGTGGTGTGGGCTCATTGGGCCTGACAAGCCAATTATAATGCTGTTATCTAAAGATAAAATCCTGCAGAGTATAACAACATTGTCTTGAACGCCATTATATAGTTGTTGCTCATGGTGAAATGCCAATCCCTGACCCTACTTGTACAGTAAATCAAGCTAAACAAGTGCAAATGAAAGACATTTGCAATGCTAGACAACTAGATAAACAAATCTATGAAACAGGAGCATTAGATTTGATTTTTCCTCCAATCTTAAACAGTGGAAGTTAAATCATGGGATTGCACTTTAAATAATATGCAGATGCAACAGGCATTTAATACCTATGCACAAAATCTCCAACATCTTTGCTTGGAATCAACTATAGTACTGACTCAAAAGGAATGGCAAATTCTTCAGGCTAACAATTTGTGCTTGTCCTGTGATACTTCAGTATTGAAAAGCTACAGAATCAGAACTGGCTATTCTAAGGTAAACAAGAGCATATATACTCTTTAAAAGGTTGCAACCAAGAAAAGATTTCAATAGGCAATTTACACTCAGCACATTCCAAAGGATTTAACACAGTGGTGGAACATCCCAAACCATCGCAACAGGATAGTCATGGATTGTTCTAGACCTTGTTGATGACCAAAAGTCATTCACCACACCCAAACAAAAACTATCTCACGTTCTCATCAACTCCCAATAAATCTGAACTTTGCCTACATACTAGGGTATATTATCAGCATCTTACTAACCTACTTAACAGTACATTTTCTGACAGAAACCCAAGAATCATACAAAGTAAATGAAACTTGGCAAAGAGAGCACCAGATATCAGGATTACAGTTGGAGCCACTAACTGCAACTGATTAATGGAAATATCCATTTCACTGAATGTATACAAGAATCTATAGTAGTAGAGCAAATACTTCAGTGAAAGTAGCGTCATAACAAATGAATGTTAAAATAAAACACACTGCTTCGTTAATATCTAAATAGTAAATATTTCCTTAAGTAATGCTGTGGACATATTTAACTATTCAACTCACAGGTAAAGCTGGGATAAGGTTCATTTCCCAGCTGCCAGCTGAAATATTAGCTTTGACTTTGAAACACTAGCGGGGAGATTCAATACTTCCCCTTAGAGCATTCAGGCAACAAAGGAAACAGACAGAGTAACGTAACCCCATGAAACAAGAATGAAATATATAATACTGCCCTAATTGTCACTACTAGATGTGAGTTTGGCTATTACAGCTCAACAGCAGTAAGGCCAGGCAGCACTCAATGCCTCTTTTGGCTTCAACAGAATTTTGCCCTACAAATATGAAAAAGAAGAATACCAAACACCTGCTCAATCGTATCTGGAGTGCCAAGTATTACTATCTCCTCTAATACTACAGATTAAACAGGTGACCATTTGAATCCACCATGAATATAGCTTCAATGCAGATACTTCAATCATTGGGTTTGGGTTTGGCAGAGTGCTAAATTTGCTGACCTGCAACTCAGACCTCAAAATGCTTCTTTGCCTGCAGCAGCATTCAATTCACAATTGTCAAGTGGAAGATCAAGATAATACTAGCACTACTGCAAAAATAAGTGAAAATGGCAATTCCCAAAGCCAAAAATGAAACTGCACACAAACTCCACTATCCGGCAAAGGGAACCAGCAAATCATTTTTAAAACACCAATAACTAAAAAGCACCCGTTTAATGACAAGATAAAAATCAAAGTATGTTTCAGAATATCAAAATTTTTAAAAGAGCTTTAGAAAAATTTGTTCTCACAGTCAGCAAAAAGTGTACACAAAAGTTGTTGGCATAGCAATAGAAACTTTTGCTACCAAAACCAGAACTAAAAAGGGGTGGTGTCCAATTACAGAAAAAGCTATTCAGGCAAAATTAATCTCAGCATAAACAAAAAAATCTCAAACCAACCATCCCAAACTAATTTGAATATGCCACATGATTTTTTAAATGTATTAAATACATTAAGGTATTTAATATGTCTTTCATAGCCATTAGTCTAGTAACCAGCCTGAAGTGAATATCTATTTCTGACGATTTGAGAGCATACTATTAAACAACTTCCTAATTTATCTCTTCAGCAAAATGTAGTAGAAATCTTCTACATGGTTTCTACATAACACACACTTGATTACCGGCTGCTCTTAGAACCAAGGCAAAAAATGTAGTCCAGAGTGCTGTGCAGTAAACCAAAGCCTCTTAAATAGTTTTAAAAACATACAATCCTCTGCTTAATTTTAGCTACTTCCTCAATGAAAAATCCTGCTCTTAGTAGAGATCGAAGTCACAGGAAATGGCCATGAATTATAGCTTTCTGTAAAAACAGGACACAACTCATTGCCACAAACTGCATTCAACAATCTTCTGCCTGAGTATCCAAAGAGCACATGACCAATTTTCAAATCAATCACTTTGAGCAACTTCTGTTCAAGACCATAATGATACAGCTTACCATTCAGTATTACAAGTGTCTATGGTGAGTAGGATCAAGAGAATCCCAAGGCAATTTGTACATGCATACAAGAGGATAGCTAGGAGAGACTGGGACTATAACCACAAATGTGGGAATGCACCTGGAGCCAGAGGAAGTGGGTGAGACATCAAATGAGTACTTTGCATCTATAGTTGATATTCCTTTCTATGTCAAGGACAGCATCCCTTGACATTTCTTTAGCATGTTCCGTCTGTTCTTTGAGGCCAAGTTGCTAGCTCAATGCTCAACCCAGCATGGACGGAAAACATGCAAGGAGCCGGCCAGATTCGAACCCAGGACCACTTGTCTCGAAGTCTGGTGCGGATGCCACTACATTTCCAGCCAGTGCCACATATCAGACAAGCACTTAGTATCCAGACTGATGGTGTGTAAAAACTCTACAGCTTCACATGAATGTTGCCATGAATTAGCCATACTGCTACAAGTTTTTCATTACACTCGTACATCCATTAATGTGTGCATGTGACAGCAAACTTGACTTTGAAGAATGACATGGAGGAGAATAAGATTAAGGAGGGGTATACTGATATTCTAGGGCATAATGATAAAGAAGAAGATTATTTCAGTTGGCCAGTCAGTTTAGCTCCGAATCAGGGACTAGGCATTTGCAACTATAAGAATAACCAAGATCTTTCCCAACTGAAGGCCAAAGAATACAAGTAGAAATGTAATTCAATATCTTATTCAAAAGACAATACCAGAAACGGGATCTTAAGAAAAAACATTCAGCATTACTGACAAAACTATGTCAGGAGAGAGGGTGAGAGTAGATGCGGAAGGAAATCATAACTTTCCTACCCCCCCACCCCGATACTGTCTGAATGCTTCCAATATATTTGTTTCCGTTTCACAGTGCCCCAGGTATTGCCTCAGCAATTATGAGGCATTTTCAATTCTGTCCTCCTCTTCATTGCATCTGCCTTTTAAGGACACTTTTACAAACCACCACATTGAACAAACACACCAATGATTAAATGCACTTGACAGGATCAACCAACCAACCAAAGAAGTGCTTTACTGAGCAAGGTGCTAAATACACATTTGCTGCAGCACAGTTCTCCATATGGGATGAAAATCAGAGAAACCTGACCAGCATGATGACAAAAGGAAGTGCCTGTAATTTTCATAATATGAAAGCACAAAAAGAATGCTCTTCGTATTCGTAGTATGTTTATAGTAGCATTTAGTTTTTTTAAAATGTTTCCGTCAAGTATTCTTTTTCAGAGGCTTCATGGAAGTGCAATATAATTAATGAGCCCGACATTAGAAAAGTGATGCCTGCCTCAGTAGAGGTCTACAGTAACTTGATACAAAATATTCAATATTAATGGAAAACCAATAGGAACTGCCTGATAGCACCTTCCAGATTATTTTGAAGCGCCTTCTGCTCTCAGAGGAACTGGATTCACAAGCCTAGTTATACCAAAGAACAGTACACAACTGCAAACCCAAATCCACATCAAGCCAACTAAGTTTAAATGCTGCATTATCACACGACCCTCTGCAGAAGGAAAATCTAGAGCAATATACGAGATGGAATATTGAAAGTCACATTATAAAGCGACATCATATGGAAGTTAAACAGACATAGATTAATAGACAATGCAACACACAAAATGTTGAAGGAACTTAGCAAGCCAGGCAGCATCTATGGAAATGAATAAATACCAAAATAAAAAGGTGGGGAGAGAGTAAGAAGGATAGCTAGAAGAGGTGAAGGCAGATGAGTAGGAAGGCATCTGATCGGAGACGAGAGTGGATCTCAGGAGAACGTGGATCCAGGAGGAGGTTATTGCCAGGTGAGAAGAGGTAAGAGGCCAGAGTGGGGAATAGAAGAGTGGAGAGGGTTTTTTTTTAAAACCAGAAGGAGACACCAGGTTGGAGGCTACCCAGACAGCATTGCTTCTCCACACTGAGGGTGGCCTCACCTTGTCACAAGAGAAGGCCATAGACTGACATTGGAATGGGAATTAAAATGTTTGGCCGCCAGGAAGTTCCACTTTGATGGGTGGGGTGGAGGTGCATATCAAAGCAGTCCCAAAATTTATGACATGTCCTTTCATTCCATTAGATCAGATTTGGTGTTTTCTGGCAGGAGCCCAGTGTTTGTATGAAGAGCTGGTTAGGAGAGCTCTTGCCATTTGATGTGGTTTCAGTTTTTTATTTGGCTTTAACTGGGTCTATTCTTGGGCTCCAGCTCTGCCTGCCTTTGTTGGCTATGTAGAACAGTCTGTTCTACAGTACCATTCAGTTTGACAATTGGAGAAAAAAAACTGAAAATGTTGGAATTTTGTGCAAATGCAGAAATTGTACTTGGTCTACAGTAAGATGAACTGTTTCTCTGCTTTTGGTTGATGACCTTTCACCGACCAAGAAAAAAAGTGGTTCTGAGCAGAGACATTTACAAAATACTGCTGGATCTAAGGAGTGCTGTTACCTACAAGTAATAAACTACAAATACCAGGGTACTTCAGTTGCTCTGCTCTATATACAACCTGAAAGAAAGGGCTCATTCATAGTTTCTGCACTCCAAGCCTGAAGAAACATGTTACACTTCCAGAGATGGCATCTTGTTCTAGAACCTTGCAATCTTAATGAAGGCGAAGTTAAGTTGGTACATTGAATATCCTTACAAGAAATCAATGTTTGCAATGGAACTAAGTGGTTAGCGTAGAACATCACTAGCTCTCATATTCCACTTGGACAGAGCAACAAAACTAAATCCAATATTAAGTTTTAAAACTACAGAACTTTAGCATAAATGTAACAATGCAAACAAGACATATGGTGTAAAGTGCATCTGTAGAAATAATCCACATTACAAATCAATCATGTAAGGCTACTTAAGTGGAGCACCATAATTGCTAAATTAAAAGCGAAACCTACCTTTGTACCAACTGCTATATCTTGGACAATGCTGTAGAAAAAAAACAAGTAGTTAGAAGACACGTCCATAACATCGCAGGACAGTTAAAATAAGGCAATATTACGCGTTAAGGGGAGGATTAAACAGACTAATGCATCTAATGTGATTGTAGCTCTATCACTTTATTCAAATTTTCTATTCTGGGTTGTGGAAAAGAAAATATCTGATCACAACTTACAGTACTAACTTCCAATCTCATTCCAGCTAAATTCAAGATAAACACCTTCAGAACACATCCACAGTATAAATTTCAGGACTACTATTTAAATTACGTTTTATTCCGTGGGAACATTTTAGAATTGCTGAATTTGACAAACGTGCAAATAAAGACGAGATTTTACTTAACTCGGGGCCTAATAGATCACTACAACTATATAGTTCACAAACTAATTTCAAATATATAGCGATATGGCACAGGAAAGCAACACCTATTCTCAAACTCAGCCTTCCCTACCTACTTCAGAGAGAAAAAAAAACCCTCCTTCCAAAACACAGCAATTTCCCTGCATCGAGGCAAGACTGGACCCATAGAATCGTAGTCAACCCCCCAACACCAAAACTGCACAAAAAAGTTGTACGCACAGAAACCTGGAGGAATGAATGGCGGGGGTGGGGATTCGAGGCAGACTAGTGGGAAAGATGCGGGAGATGCCGGACAGAGGGGAGGGGAGTGGGCAAAGAAAAAAGTGTAAAGCAGGGCAGAGGGAAGAGAGAAAAAAATAAATTCAACACAAGACACCACATACCTGATACCGATCCCCCTACAGCTTACACCCCCTCCCCGCACCGTGGCGCCGGTGCCTCCTGAGCAGCGGCCTCCAGCTCTGCCGCCATTTTGCTAGCTCAGAATGGCGACAACGGTCCGGCTCTCTTCCTACCTCACTATATAACCGCCGCTTCACATCTGGGGATACGAAAGTAGTTGCCGACCGGTAACGAGGTGCAGGGCGGTAACACGAAGCCCAACACCACATGCCGGGCCTGGAGCGCGGCTCCCTCCCCCAGCTAACATGCCGCGCACCCAGAGCGTTGCGGCGGACTGAACACAACGTACAGAGCACAATTGACCCACACGTGGCCTGCTTTCTCCGCCAGCGGCCCGGAGCTCAGCACTTACCCGTCCATTGCAGAGCAGAGAGCGCAGAAAGAAAAACCGCGGCTACCACGGCCGACCTCCGAACATATACCTCCAGAAAATGGCGCCACGTCAATCTTCACTGTCGCCGCCGCCCATTGGTGCTTGGCGAAGGAGGGCGGGACCTATCCCGTCAGCTTCTTGAGCGATTGGGTGAATCAAACCGTAAACGTGGAGCATCATGTCAGCGGGCGTCTCGCGGCGGAAATGGTCGGTTTCCGGTGAACGACAGTGACGACGTTGGTTGCTCTGGCATTTTCTGACATGGGGGTAGGGGAGGATAAAGAAAAGGGAGACGGGTTGTGAGGGGCAAATGGGGAGACGGGGGGGGTGAGTGAAAGAGACGTGCTGTGAGGGGCAAATGGGGAAACCTGGGGGGGGGGGTTGAAGAAAGACGTGGTATGATGAGGAAATGGGGGGGGGGTACTGAGAGTGCACTCGTTGGGGCCAAGGGGACTTTAGTAAGAGATGGAGTTACAGGGAACAACAGGCGACGAGGACTTGGAGGAGCATAAGGGGAGTTGCAGTGACATTGCCAACTCCTCATATGCTTTCTTTGGATACGGGGTGGGGGAGGAGGTGGAAGAGATGTAGGGGCAGGCCTGCAGAGGCACGGTGTAAAGGGCATAAGTGGAGACGTGAGGAGGGAGCAATACTGAGACTGCACTTGTTGGGGATGGGGGGGGGCGGCTTTGGGAAGGGATGGAAACACTAGAATTAAGTAACATAGGAGAATATCTATGGTCCAAACTAGGAATAATCAATGGTTCAGAAAACACCACAGAAGATTTGTGAGGCAGATGGGAGGGCTTTACTATCAGAGGCCTATATTGTGCAACTGGGTTTGATTGACTGGTAAAGGTACTTTGCCATACAATCATTGGGTGCAAGTACAGTCCTCATCCTACATTGAAGATGTTAACAGACACCTAGAGCTTGATCTGTAAAGCGGTGTGACCCTCTATTATTCCTATTCTTCACCCAACTCTCCCGTCACCCACCTCAGCAGTAAACATTGGATGTGTGGTTATGAGGCAAGGGAGAACAGGGTGGAGGGAAAGAAGATTGTGCATCAGAATGGTGGGGCAAGAACGATGTGAGGGCTGGGGTTTGCATGTTATTGGTGCCTTGGTGCCTTGCTGCCTGGCATCCAGCTCTCCTGGCAGGTGAATAGGACAAACTAACAGCTAACTTATTTCAAAGTCTCCATGACAAAGCCAAATGAAAGTGACTCTCTTTTGAGGGTGGATAAACTTGTGTGTCAAATTATAACCTTACCATCAGATTCAGATCCATCTTCCTCCAGGGACTTATGATCCAGTGTGTAATCACTCCCTACGTTTCAACAATACCTCCCTGGAACTATCCTGGGGGGGGAGTGGACACATGATGACCAGTCATGTTCACAGAGCCCACACAAGATGCATGGGAGTCTCTTGAGTGTTATGTAAGATGTTGGAGAGGGAAAATACAGGCAGAAGGAGTTCAGGATAGGGAGCAAGTGGAGATGAGGGCGAAGTGCAGGGTAGGTTGAGTGCATTGAATGGATGGGGGGGCTGATATAGAAGTGGGCAGATGAGGGCTCACACTCTGTCATGGCAAGGTTACATCTGTTCCTTAACAATATGTGGGAACAGTTTTTGGGCCTATAGAAAATCTCCAATATTTCACACCCTTTGCTGTTCCTTAGCTCCGATTCCACTCCTGATTTTTTTGAAGCAAGACTCTTCCTTATCGTGCCTGTAGTAGCCTGGAATACTTAATTTCCTACCTGGGATCACTTGGCAACTAGATCTCTGTTCCATCCATTACTACCTGCCATTAATTCACTCACCACATGTATGGATGCTGTGTATTTTGATAAAGAGACATTGCATAAGCATGGATCATCAGCCTTTGCTGTTTTCTGTCTGCAAATGTGCTGCCACATTTTTTCCACATTTACAAAATTTCATTTCCTCACACTTTTTACACAAATATTCGCAGAATTTATAAAATCCTTTAATCAGACAGAAGTACATGATAAAAATCAGTGCAGACCAACAGAATGAAACTTTCTTCCTCTGGATACTATTGCTCATACAGATGTTTCAATCTATGGCGTTACTGGTAATGGCACTTCTGCATTTTGATTCCTAGATCCAAAATTCCAGGTTTTCCACTGTTTGTGGCATGCTGCGTTTCTCCATTTGCCCAGACATGTGCTCTGTATCCAAGTTTCCCTACATGGATACAGACCCAGTACTTACCAGCATGCAAGATTAAGCATTGCCCGTTTACTAACTAGACAATACAACAGCTCAGGCCTGACCCATCACTGGAAACCAGGTCTACAACCCATTGTTTAACCTTTTAGATATTGGTCTTGGAAAAACACTTGCAGCAGCATCACAGAGACAAAGCATCAGATCCACAGTATTTCTGTTTTCCTTGAGAATGTTGCAAGTCTGACGCAGATGCATCGCAAGCACATAACAAATATTTTTTTCCAATGCATCTGTGCATACAAGTACTTGTGCATATGATAATAACTCAACTGTTGACTTTTCAGTCTTATCTGATTATGAAATGTTGGATTAATAGTCCATTGAACTAATTTGATTGAGGTCTCAATATATAATTAGGTCCTTGTGGAGAAAAAATAAATCAAAGTTACCAGCTGCCTTACCTCTTTTGTCCATTTAAAAGGCAGTTTGAGCTGGGGGAAGTCAGGCACAGATTCTGGAGTCAGAATCATGCCCCAATTCCATTCTCAGTTCAACAACACAACCTTACAAATGAAAGTCTCTTCAGAGGCTGCTAAAAAAGGAAAGAAATAGGCTCTACTTTTAAAGGATGTGACTCTGATCCTTTCAATTGAACAATATGCACAAGTTGACTGGAAGATGAGCCTTTTGCTGCACAAGCAGTAACATAATCCTCTCACGGCTTGAAGGAGATCGTGGCATGGGAAAGCCATACCTACTGTTCTTCAAGAATTTCATCGCTCCTACTGCTGTTTTCTTCAACCTCTATATTTCCCTCTGCGAGATCAGCAAAGAAGTCACTTCCAGGCCCATAGCCAAACGCTTTTTTGCTTAATGATTTCAGCTTCCCATACTTCTTCCGTTTCCTGTAGTCATCAACAATGACTGAATGCAGATTAGAAACATCCCAAAATTTCACCTTCTGGTCATGGGCACAGCTGGCAAGAAAATGGCCCTCTCTGGACTTGGCAATCTGCTCGATAGACTCCCCAGGGTGCTGTCCCACACTCCCGATCACGCGATTGGGAAGAATGTTTATGGCCCTGGGAGGAACAAAAACATGCACGTTACTCATGTCCCAGGCATGATTACAAGTATTATTCCATCCGAGATTCTTCCTAAAACCTGGACTGAATGAAGATGTTATAATGAAGATATCCCCTCTAATCCTCGTTGTAATTTGGTGAGGATCAGCACAAGAGGAGAGGAAGAATGATCAAGGATTCAGTATTTAGGAGGAAAGACTGTAGTTTCTTTGACTATAGTCTTAACTCCAGACTGCTGTGTTACATCACTGGTGACAGGATCAAAGGCATAACAAAACAGCTGAGGAGTACCTGAAAAGGAATGTGAACAGCCAGAGTTTATGGACTACATTGGTATCAATGCCATAGTTAGAAGGAATAAAGTGCTGCAATTAGATTTTTAAAAAAAGAGAATCTCAAAAGACAGTAATCTTTATTACTTTATTAGTCTTTAGATTACATGCTGACCTATACAGAAAAAGGACAGTATAGTAATCATAAACAACAGGAATTCTGCAGATGCTGGTAATTCAAGCAACACACATCAAAGTTGCTGGTGAACGCAGCAGGCCAGGCAGCATCTCTAGGAAGAGGTACAGTCGACATTTCAGGCCGAGACCCTTCATCAGGACTAACTCTAGTCATCATGTTTGGTTTAATCTACCTGACCAGGCAAATCAAACTAGTACTACACGACTGAGGATGAGTTTGTGGAATGCATACAAGAAGGATTTCTAGATCAATTTGCTGAGGAAGCAACAGGCTATCCCAGATTCAGCACTGTGTAATGAGAAAGTTCTAATTAATAATCTAGCTGTAATGTGGCCCCTAAGAAAGAGTGACCATCATACTTAACATTGAATTTTAAAGTAATATTGCTGAATATAAAACCATGGTTTCCAATCTGACTGAAAGAAACTAGAAGTATGCAGACTAGTTGGGGAAGACTAGAAAATTACATTAATGGTTGGCATTTAAATACATAATGCATGATTTGCAATACATATCCTTGAAGGCATAAGACACATCAGGAAAAGTGGTACAACTAAAGGTTATACAGAAACTAGATAATATTAAAGGAAAGATTTATAATGTTCACAGAAAAAGCAAGTTTGAGAAATTAGAATATTTTAGATTCAACAAGGATGACAAAATAGAAAATGAGAGTAAACTACAAAGAAACAAAAGATGGGCAGCAAGAGCTTAGATACACATCTTTGATATAACATTAGAAAGGGGAAATGTAGCCTAAAAAGAGCATGTACAGTGCAAAAAGGAAGTATGTTTCAATGTAAACACAAAATACTCTGCTTTCCTTCTGCCGTCATCAATGATGCCCTCACCCGCATCTCCTCCATTTCCCGTACTTCGGCCCTCACCCCATCCTCCCGCCACCACAACAGGGACAGAGTTCCCCTTGTCCTCACCTACCACCCCACCAGCCTCCGATCCAGCACATTATCCTCCGCAACTTCCGCCACCTTCAACAGGACCCACCACTAAGCACATCTTTCCCTCTCCACCCCTCTCCGCTTTCTGCAGGGATCGGTCCCTCCCCATGGATCTCCCACCCGGCACTTATCCCTGTAAGCGCAAATGCTACACCTGTCCCTACACCTCCGCTCTTGCCACCATTCAGGGCCCCAAACAGTCCTTCCAGGTGAGGCAACACTTCACTTGTGAGTCTGTTGGGGTCATCTATTGCATCCGGTGCTCCCGGTGCAGCCTCCTCTACATCAGTGAAACCTGATGCAGACTTGGGGACCGCTTCATCGAGCACCTCCGCTCCGTCCGCCACAACAGACAGGATCTCCCAGTAGCCACCCACTTCAACTCTGCTTCCCATTCAGATATGTCTATACATGGCCTCCTCTACTGCCATGATGAGGCTAAACGCAGGTTGGAGGAGCAACACCTCATATATCGACTAGGTAGTCTCCAGTCCCTTGGTATGAACATAGAATTCTCCAGCTTCCGGTAATTCCCTCCCCCTCTCTTCCTCTATCCCTATTTCACTCTGCCCCCTTCCCCAGCTGCCCATCACCTCCCTCATGGTTCCGCCTCCTTCTACTATCCATTGTGTTCTCCCCTATTCCTTCTTCACCTTTCCTGCCTATCCCCTCCCTGCTTCCCCTCCCCCACCCCTTTATCTTTCGCCTTACTGGTTTTTCACCTGGAACCTACCAGTCTTCTCCTTCCTACCCTCCCCCTGTCTTCTTTATAGGACATCTGCCCCTTCCCTCTACAGTCCTGACGAAGGGTTCCAGCCCGAAACGTCGACTGATCGTTTCCACGGATGCTGCCCGACCTGCTGAGTTCCTCCAGCGTGTTGTGAGTATGTTTCAATATATATGTGACAAATAAAGTTAATTGTTCTTTAATAAATAGTAGAATTTACTCCTGCTCCTAGTCCATATACTCCTATGTCCTTAACTTTCTGGTGGGCGTAACACTGCTCAGTACGTGGCAGGAAGGATGCAATGGCCCAGGTGCAGGGTTGATGGGAGTGGGTAGGATGGAAAATATAAACAGTAACCAACATGCTTTCTCACCTGATGACTCCATCCATGGAAGCTGTACAAAGAATGTTATCTGTGATAGGCACGACACAGTCAATGGATTCTCTCTGCACTGCGAATCGATCACTGGTTGCCCCAAATCCATCCCAGTTGAAGAGGTAGATCATTCCTTCAGATGAACTGCACGTCACCTTGCTGCCTCGCTATTCACAAATGGAGGAAAGTTAGTTAGCAACATACAGCACACTGCCATGGCTCCAATTCCATTAAACTTCTGCCTCACCAAGAGGAGAAGTATAACACTCTTAGCCCACCTTGTTTAATTCCAACCCTAATCAGGCAATCCAACTCTTTAAGAATAAAGGCAACAAAGAATAAAGATAACTACCACAGCATTTCTCTCCTGTCAGTAGCTGGAAAGATCCTGGCTCGTGTAATCTTCAATTGCCCAATTACCAACATGCAGAAAAGAATATTCCAGAGACATAGTATGGTTTTCATCTGGGTCACAGCACCATCAACATGATCTTCGTAGTTCGCCATGTTCAAGAAAAAAAGCATCGAGCAGAACCTACACCTGTGCATCATCTTTGTAGATCGAACTGAAATGTTTGATACAGCAAAAGCAGAGGTGCTCCGAGCAATCCTGTCAAAACTGGACGCAAATTCGTCAACCTCATTTGCCTTTTCATGACAATATGACTGGCCAAGTCCTCTCAAACGGTGACATCTCAGAGCCATTCAATATTTCAAACAGACAAAGGGTGTCTGTTGGCCCTGTGTTGTTCAACCTGGTCTTCACATATGCTGAACCAGGCAATCAAAGACCTCAAATGTGGTGTACCTCAAACGTGAAGTACAGACTGGAGGGACTTTTTGACCTGCGTCATCTGAGTACCAGAACAAAGATGGTCAAGAAACTAATCCTTGAAGCCCTCTATGCCAACGGTACAGAGATTCTGGGGCCTGTTGACTTGCGGCCGTTAGGTGTTTTGAGCAGTGGCCAATTGGAGATCTAAAGTGTGAGAAGACATAGCTCACTCAGCAAATTAGTAGAAAAGGCAGCAACACGCAGCAGTTCGATGTTTTGAGCAGCATCCAATCAGTATTCAGGATTTACTGGTTAAAATAAGGCAGGGGCAAATGCAGCAGCCATTGTTGGAGTGGACAGAGAAAGAGTGGGATTTTTGAACCTTTAGCTCTTAGAGGCTTTAGCAAGGAAGAGGCTTGAGTGACAGAAAGTGAAAAGCTGTAAGTAGATTCCTTTTCTCACAAACACGAATTCTGCAGATGCTGGAATTTGAAGCAACACACATCAAAGTTGCTGGTGAACGTTCACCAGCAACTTTGATGTGAGTTGCTTCCTTTTCTCACAGTTCATTTATTGTTTTTCCTTCTCTATATTTGCTCAGTTAGAACAGTAGGGTAGTTGAATGCACCTCTTGTGGGATGTGGGAAGGCAGGGAGATAGCCAGTGGCCCTGATGACTACAGCTCCGAGAAGTGCACCCAACTACAGCTTCTAACGCTCTGTGTTAAGGAGCTGGAGCTGTAGTTGTAGCTGGATGAACTCCGGATCATTCTGGAGGCTGATGGGATGATAGATGGGACATATAGAGAGGTGGTTACACCCAAGGTGCAGGACACAGGACTCGGTCATGAAGGGGAAAGGAGTTAAACAGCCAGTGCAGAGTACCACTGTGGTTATCCCCTTCATCGACAAATAGATCACTTTGGATACTGTCAGGGAGGATGACCAAGCAGAGGAAAGTCACAGCGGTCAGGTCTCTGGCACTGAGTCTGACTAAGAAGGGAAGTGGGGAGAAGAAGTGAGCTGTGGTGATAGGGAATTCGTTAGTTAGGGGAACAGAAAAGAGGTTCTATGGACAAGGACGAGATTCCCAGATGATATGTTGCCTCCCAGGTGCCAAGGTTCAGGACATCTCAGATCAAGTCCTCAGCATTCTTAAGTAGGAGGGTGAGCAGCCAGAGGTTGTGATCCATGGAGGTCCAAATGACAGAGTGACCAGATTCTGCAAAGTGAGTTCAGGAGTTTGGTGCTAAGTTAAAGGACAGGACCACTAAGAGTTATGATTTCAGAATTGCTACCCATGTCATGTGCTACTGAGCCCAAAACTAGGAAGATTATACAGTTTACCACTTGGCTAAGGTGTTCGTGTAGGAGGGAAGGAGTCAGATTTTTGGATCATTATGCTCTCTTCCAGGGAAGGTGGGACCTGTACAGAAGGGGCGGTTTGCACCTGAATTGGAATGAGCCTAATATCCTAGCAGGAAGGTTTGCTAGTGCTGCACGGGGTGTGGGGAAGGGGGGTTAACCACAGTTTCAGGGCGAAGGGAACCAGAGGTCTTGGCCTCCACTGTGTCTGTGGCAGAGCATTCCAGATTCCTGACTCTTTGGCTAAAAAAAAAAAAATTCTCCTTACCTCTGTTCTAAAAGGTCACCCCTGAATTCTGAGGTTGTGCCCTCTAGCTCTAGATACATCCTCTCCACATCCACCATATCCAGTCCTTTCAACATTCGGTATGTTTCAGTAAGATCCCATGCATTCTTCTAAATTCCAAAGAGTACAGGCCAAAAAATCCCAAATGCTCTTCATACATTAACCCCTTCATTCCTGGAATTATCCTAGTCAACCTCCTCTAGACTCTATCCAATGACAACACATCCTTTCTGAGATACGGGGCCCAAAACTGTTGACAATACTCCAAGTGTGGCCTGACTAGTGTCTTATAAAGCTTCAGCATTATCTCATTGCTTTTATATTCTATTCCCCTTGAAATAAATGCCAACATTGCACTTGCCTTTTTTACCACAGACTCAACCAGTAAATTAACCTTCTGGGAGTCTTGGACGAGGACTCAAGTCCCCCTGCACCTCTGATGTTTGAACATTCTCCCCGTTTAGATAATTGTCCACACTGTTGTTCCTTTCACCAAAATGCATTATCATACATTTCTCAACACTGTTCCATCTGCCACTTTTTTGCCCATTCTTCCTATTTGTCTAAGTCCTGCTGCAATCACATTGCTTCCTCACACAACCTACCCCTCCACCTATCTTCATATCGTTGCAACTTTTGCAACAAAGCCATCAATTCCATTGACAAACAATGTGAAAAGTAGCGGTCCCAATACTGACCCCTGAGGAACACCACTAATCACTGGCAGCCAACCAGAAAAGGCCCCCTTTATTCCCATTCACTTCCTCCTGCCTGTCAGCTATTCCTCTGTCCATGCCAGTATCTTTCCTGTAACACCAAGGGATTTTATCTTGTTAAGCAGCCTCCTGTGTGGCACCCGATCAAGTGCCTTCTAAAAATCTAAGTAAATGACATCCATTGCCTCTCTTTTGTCCACCCTGCTTGTTACTTCCTCAAAGAACTCTATCAGATTTGTCAGGCAAAATTTCCCCTGACAGAAATCATGTGGACTTTGACTTATTTTATCAATATTCTCCAAGTACACTAAAATCTCATCCTTCATAATTGACTCCCAACACTTTACCAACCACTGAAGTTAAGCTAACTGACCTTTCTTTTGCCTTCCTCCCTTCTTAAAGAGGCCAAAGGAACAGAACATGACTTAGGCTGGAGGGTCACGAGTCCGATCAAACATTCTCCTCTTCTACAGACAAGCCAATTCTGAATCCAAATGACGAATGGATTCCAGGCATCTTAATTTTCTGGATGAGCCTCCCTTAAGAGACCTTGTCAAATGCCTTACTAAAATCCTTATGGACAAAGTGCACAGCTCTGCTTCATCAATTATCTTTGTTGCTTTCTCAAAAATCTCAATCAAATTAGTAAGATGACACTTGCCGACTGTTGTTAATTAGGCCATAGCTTTCTAAATGCTCATAAATCCTATCCCTAAGAATCCTCTCCAGTACATTCCACACCACTGATATGAGACTGACCAGTACATAGTTTCCAGGATTATCCCCGTTTCCCTTCTTGAGTAATAGAACACCATTAGCTACTCTCCAGTCCTCTGGGACTTCACATATGGTTAGAGAGGGCACAGATTCTGGTCAAAGCCCCAACAATTTCATCTCTTGTCTCTCTCAAACCTGGGGTGTATTCCATTAGGCCCTAGGGACTTATCAACCTTAATGTTCTTCAGTGACCTTACACCATCTCCTTCTTTATCTCAAAATGGTCCGGGAAGCTCTTATTGTTTAGACCCAATGGCTAGTTGAAGGATCACATCCTTTTCCTCAAGTTGTCATTAGACTGTTGCTGCAGTTCCAAAGATCAAAGACAAATAGAAAGGAAGAGGAGTGGGATGAAGAATTGAGTAACAGACAACTGCAAGTTTAAGGCCATCCTTAGAAACTGAATGAGGATGTTCTGCAGAGCTCTCTCACAGTCTATGTTGGTTTCCTCAGTGAGGCTCAAACCATACTGTGAGCACCAAACACAGTGCACTACATCGTGAATACCAGTGAATTGCTTAAGATAGTGAAGAGGACTGGGTTTCAGCTGAGTGCAGCTGAGCCATCAAGGATGCAATTCCTTGGGAATACTGTGGTGGAGGCTGACAATGGGGGATGATTAAACATGATGGCTAGTGAACCACAGTGCTGTGCCTTCTGTTATTAAAACTGTCAACCACTACCCTTTACTTTCTCCCAGTGAACTACGGTTTCAGACAAAAGTTTTAATCCATTATTTTTGATCTTCCCTATTCGGCTATTTCAGCATTTCAAATGGCTTCAGTTTCTTTTCAGCATTTCGTGGTTAGAAAGTTTTACTTAACGCACATATGCTTTAAAGAATTTGCCCTTGATTTTGCAGTACTTAATTGAACTACATTTCAATTCTGCTGAAGAATTTACCTTTGAGCTGTTGAGCCATGAGCAAGTAGAACGCACCCTCCTGTAGCTCCGGCAGATTTGATATTAAAACTTCATTTACACAAAGTCAATTTGAGGTTTAGTGTGGGAAACGAAGGGAAAGTGCTCTTCAATGCATACCAGAAGGAGAAATAGTGAAGGACTGCACTACAAAATGCCAAGAAGAGGAACAACTAAGGCAGAGACGAACAAAGAAACAGGCCAAATTGACTCCTCAGAGCTCACGAGTGAGGGCCACATGGAGCCACGTCACAGGGTACGGACAACAATGCGGTATTGGTGGCCATAGAGTCAATACATGCAGAGCTAACTATGAGGAAGTCAGACATCTGTAAGAAAATTGAAGAAAAAGTTGCAGAGGTAGCAGTCTCTTTGAGAAGGAAAATTGCTTCGTTGAAAGCAGAAAATGATGCTGCGATTATCGCATTGAAAGCCCAGTTGAATACACAAGATCAAAGAGATAGCAGAGTCGGCTAATGGAGCTTCAGACATAGTTGTGGAGCTGGAAAGCAAGGTGAAACGACTTTGTGGGCAAGTTGAACAACCTTCTGAAAAATGCCTGGATTTAGAGGGACGTGCGAAACGACAGAATCTGAGAATTGCGGGCCTACAGGAGGGGAAGGAAAATGGGCAGAAGACAAGAGATTTCGTGGCACAGATGCTAAAAGAAGCTCCAGTGATAGACCGAGCACATAGAGCACTTCAGAAGCTCCAGGGGACGACGAGGCGCTGCGACACCTGATCGTGAGGATCCATTATTGCCATGTATTTGAAGATATAATGCAGAAGGCGATAGGTACCAAGAATATACAATATCATGGACAAAGGATTCAGATCTTCAGAGACCTTCCATCCACGGTGGCTAAACAACATGCGGCTTTCACACCGGTCAGGAGGTTGCTGCAGGATAGACCTGGAGTCAAGTTTGGCCTCCTCTATCCCGCGAAGCTACAAGTGACAATTAATGGAACCAAGGTGGTGTTTACAGATCCAGAAGAAGCTCGCCAGTATGCGGAACGTCATTTGGGAAATGTTGAGAAGTGACTGTGCACAGTGAGAAGAAACCCCTTAAAGAATGAAGATGCCCCAAGTAAAACTCCACAGTAGGAAATTGTGAACGTTTCGAACATTAATGAGGCCCTGCCTCTAATCCCTGTAGAAAACAGGATTCTTTCAGTTTTATTTGGATTGTCCTATGTTGGATGAAAGCCCTATGAGTGCACAGATAGAAATAAGAGTTGGTCTAAACTGGTGTTGTATGAGGAGTATGGTGTTAATGGTGCTAGAGTAAGTTATAGCTTTGAGAATCACACATTAACATCTCGGTAATCTCTGTTTGCTAGTTTTTCTCGGTTTTTTCCATTCCGTTTGTTGGTTATTTCAAGCTTTCAAGGGTGATGGGGGTTGTGGGGGAGGGAGGGACAGGGGTAAGGGAGTGCTGTTTAGGATCCATTCATTTCTAATGACTAATAGATTTACAAGATCCAGAACAGATCAAAAACATTATCATACAGATGTTAAATACTGAGATGGTAGGAGGTCAGGGGACAAGAAATCGCATTACTTTTTGTTCCTGGAATGTAAATGGGATTAATGAGCCGGTGAAAAGGGGTAAAGTGCTGTCTCACCTAAAGTCGCTACAGGCCGATGTGATCTTCCTGCAGGAAACACATTTGAAGAATGAAGCTCACTGTAAAATTAGGGGCAAGTGGATAGGCCAAATATATTCCTCTAAGTTTCCAATGAAATCTAGGGGTGTGGCAATAATAATTTGCAGAAACGTTCCATTTCATCACCTAACAACAATAGCGGACGAGGATGGGAGATATGTTATAGTTACTGGGGAAATACAATCTACACCAGTTACCTTACTGAATATCTACGGACCAAACTGGGATGAGCCGGAATTTTTTAGACAAGTTCTAGGATTGATACCAGAGGTCTCCAGCACTAACCTGATTATTGGAGGGGATTTTAATTTTATTCTGGATACATATTTAGACAGATCTTCCAATCAGAGGGCATTTACCATCAAAGACAAGTAACCTGCTGAAAACAAATATAGACAATATGAATCTGTGTGAGATATGGAGACTATTCAACCCTACAGGGAGGGAGTATTCATTCCACTCTAAAGTTCATAATGTATATACTAGGATTGACTATTTCCTCCTTGATGGCAAAATACTGCCACAAGTCGATAACGTAAAATATCATAATATTGTCATCTCAGACCACAGCCCTGTTACTTTTTCACTGGAGCTGGGTGAATCGACGCAAATACATAGAAATTGGAGGTTTAATGCTCAAACCCAAAATTTTGTGAGTATTTAGAATCACAAATTTTATTGTTTTTTGAGTCAAATGATAATAGTGAAACACCCCCAGGATGACTATGGGAAACATTTAAAGCTTATGTTAGAGGATGTATAATTTTTTTTCAGTCTTCCCTAAAGAAACATAGTAGAGCAGAACAAATAGAACTAGAAGAACAAATAGGTAAACTACACACGGAGAATGAGCGACAACCATCCGCTGAAAAATACAACAGAGTTTCAGCATTAAAATACAAACTGAACCAAATACTCTCAGAAAGGGTGTGCAGAGCCTTCATGTTTACAAAACAGAATTTCTTTCAATTTGGTGATAGACCGCACAAATTGCTGGCAAGACAGCTACACAAATTGGAAAGTGATCAGGCCATTCATAAAATTAAATCAGACTCAGGTTGATGTCACACAAAAGTTCCATCAGAATTATGAAAAATTATATACATCTCAATCTGATGTATTGACAGGGAGCGTGCACACATTTCTGGACACTTGTAGGCTACCTTCCCGCAATCTGACGGAGTGTCAGGCTTTGGAAGCAGAGATTACAAATGGCAAAATAGTAAGAACAATAAGATCCCTGAAAAATGGCAAGAGTCCAGGTTCGGTTGGAATAGGTAATGAGTTTTATAATGAGTCCTGACGAAGGGTCTCGGCCTGAAACGTCGACTGCGCCTCTTCCTATAGATGCTGCTTGGCCTGCTGCGTTCACCAGCAACTTTGATGTATGTTGCATGAGTTTTATAAGAAGTTTAGTGACTTATTAGCACCTTATATGGTAAGGATGTATAGAAAGTTGTTTGATACTGGCAGGTTACCCCAAACCCTGAACAAGGCCATTATCACGCTTATTCCGAAGAAGGACAAAGACCCAGAGGAGGTAGGATCTTATAGACCGATTTCACTGCTAAATTCGGATCAGAAAATTTTGGCTAAAACGCTGGCAAGGAGACTCAGTCAGCAGATAAATAAATTGGTATACTCAGATCAAACAGGGTTTATCCCTAAAAGGAATTCTTTCCATAACATCAGGCGCCTTCTTAATATAATGCATTCCCCAAGACATCCAAAGGAAGACCTTATATTATTAAGTTTAGATGCTGAGAAAGCATTCGACCAAGTGGAATGGCAATACCTCTATGAGGTTTTGAAAACATTTGGAATGGCAGACAAATTTATAACTTGGATTAAGCTACTGTACAGTAACCCTAGTGCTAAAATACTAACTAATCAGACCGTCTCAGAACCATTCAGTTTGTACAGGGGCACAAGACAGGGCTGTGCATTAAGTCCCTTATTGTTTGTGTTAGCCCTGGAACCACTGGTGGAGACTGTATGTTCTCACCCCAAAATTTATGGGTACAATACAGAATATACTATCAACAAAATTTCCTTTATGCAGACGATGTTTTGTTGTTTGTAACAAAACCATATAGTACTATTCCAGTTTTGCTGGAAATAGTCAATTTATTTGGCACTTTCTCAGGGTATAAGATTAATTGGGGGGAAAAGTGAATTATTCCTGGTCCGAGTAGAAGGAGGGTCTTAAACAATTTCCATTCAAAATAACCCTTGAGAAGTTTACTTACCTCGGAATTGTAATAACCAAAAAGTATAGTTCTGTATTGAAGCAAATTTTATCCCTCTAATTGAAAAGGTTAAAAAGAAAATAGAATTTTGGAAGACACTCCCAATTTCTTTAGTGGGTAGAGTAAATGCAGTCAAGATGATCTCTCTTGCCCAACTGCCTTTATCTTACGAAAACCTTTTTTAAAGGATTAGATTCGATAATTCTACCTTTTATATGGAATTATAAAGCCCACCGAATTAGGAAAGAACATCTCTGCAAGAATAAGACTAGTGGGGGGCTGGCACTACCCAACTTTATTTTTTATTACTGGGTTACTAACGTTAGCCATATAGCATACTGGATAGATGATATGGTTGTATTTCCCGGATGGTTGGAGATGGAGCGTGAGGACTGCCTACCATGTTCCGTAGGGGCAATCATTATGTCCCCTATTCGGTTAAATAAAGCCTGTTATGGAGGCAATCCCATTATCCATAGCACCATACAGATGTGGAGACAAACGGGGAAGCATTTGAAACTCAGAACATTATCTTTTCTTGTACCTATATCAGTGAACCCCTCTTTTATCCCCTCATGTACAGATGGGGCCTTTGATGCATGGCGAGAATTAGGGATACGCAGCGTTGGAGACTTATACATATAAGGGATTTTTCCGACATTTCGCCAGCTCCAGGACAAATTCGGATTGCAAAAGAGTCATTTTTTCAGGTATCTCCAGCTAAGACACTATATAAGATCACATCTTTCTGGTTTTGAGAAGGCAGAACCTGATAAATTAGATAATCATTTAAGATCATGTTTAGGGACAGAACACATCATCACCTATCTGTATGATGCCATACAAAACAAGTGTCATACAACAATGGATAATATTAGAAAAGAGTGGGAAAAGGAGTTGGGTACAGAGATAGAGGAGGTTATATAGAACGCAAACAACAGGAATTCTGCAGATGCTGGAAATTCAAGCAACATACATCAAAGTTGCTGGTGAACGCAGCAGGCCAGGCAGCATCTATAGGAAGAGGCGCAGTCGACGTTTCAGGCCGAGACCCTTCGACAGGTTATATAGAATGAGGCTTTGGAGTATGTTAACTCCTTTTCCATCAATGCCAGGCATTGTTTAATACAATTTTAAATCCTACATAGACTACATTACTCAAAAGTAGGGATTCATAAAATATTCCCAGAGGTGTCCCTAATGTGTGAGAAATGCAAGTCCTTGGAGGCAAATTTGTTACATAGTTATGCTTTATGTCCCAGGATACAAGAGTATTGGAAGCAAATATTTGAGGTCTTATCAAAGGTACTAGAGGTTCAGATACTACCAGGCCCCATTTTAATAATTTTTGGAACTTCTGCAAGGGCAAATATAAACGTTTGTAAATTCCAGGCTACCCAGCAACAACTCCTGACCTATGGCGTACTTAATGGAAAGAAATTCATACTGATGTTCTGGAAAAAGGAGGAAACTCCATCACTCAGACAATGGCTGGCTGCATTAATGGATACTCTGCATCTAGAGAGGATAAGATACGTTATCAAGGACAGACTCAAGGAATTTGAAAAAATCTGGCAACCATTACTTAGAAGAGACCAACAGCTGAACTAAGTGTGGGGGGCGGTAGGACCTAAACAGCACATACGGGAGGTGTGAGGGGAGGGGAGGGCTGGGAAGGGGAAAGGAGACGGGGTGGTAGGGTTTCCTTTGCTTTTTGCTTGTTTACTATACATACATTCATTTGACTTTCATTATGTTGTTATAAGAAAGTAAAGAAAAAAGAAGCATTGTACCGGTGTCCCCCGCTTTTCGAACGTTCACTTTACGAAACCTCACTGTTACGAAAGACCTACATTAGTACCCTGTTTTCACTAACAGAAGGTGTTCTCACTGTTACAAAAAAAAGCAGCGCCCGGGGAAAATCAGCGCGCTCCCCGAGCAGCCACTTTCCCCCGGATTCGGAACTGCATTCTAGCCAGCATTGTTTAAACACATGCCTGTGAGCAGCCGTTTGCAGGATGAGTTCTATGATATCGGAAAAGCCTGAAAGAGCTCGTAAGGGTGTTACACTTAGCGTAAAATTAGACATATTTAAGCGTTTCGATCATGGTGAACGAAGCAAGGACAAAGTGAGTTTGGCGAACATGAAGTTGAAGAGCTTTTGGCATCCCATGACCAAGAACTGATAGATGAAGAGCTGATGCAATTGGAAGAAAGGATAACAATCGAAACTGAATGCAGTAGCGAACTGAACGTGAAGCAACTGCATGAGATTTTCGCTGCAATGATAAAGTACAACTTTAATTTTGAATGGGTACGTAGGTTTAGGGGATATTTGCAGGATGGTTTGAGTGCTTACAAAGAACTGAATGATAGTAAAATGCACGAGGCTCAGCAGTCAAGCAAGCCTTCCACATCAGCCACAGCAGACGACAAACCTCGACCTTCGACATCGAGGCGGGCAGTCATAGAAGATGGGCTGCCTGCTCTAATGGAATCAGGCGACAAGATGATACCCCAGTGTCCCACCACCCCGCAATTTGCGGAGAATGCAGCGGTAGCCAGGAGGCAGATAGAACATCTTTAAGAAAAAAGCCGAAATAAACATGCTAATTAATTAGGTGCCACCCGACACGTAACTGTGCAATTGGAAATCGGCACTGATCTGGCCGACAAGTACATGCCGGGCGGCACCTAATTAATTAGCATGTTTATTTCGGCTTTTTTCTTAAAGATGTGCTGTGTGCCTCCCGGCTACCGCTGCACCCCTGCATGCTTCGCGGATCGGTATCAGTCGGCGGCATGGAGGGTGGGGGCCAATGCACCACCCAACCTGCGACGACTCAGTCTAACACACCATCATCAGTGTGCTCGGCGCTGAACCAATTCTGGTATGTGATACTACACTGTATATACATTATTTCTACTTTATATAGGCTGTGTATTTTTACGTGTTATTTGGTATGATTTGGCAGCTTCATAGCTTAAAGGTTACTGGAGAGAGTGTTTCTGCCGAGAGCGCTTGCGTGAGATTTTCTGCCAATGGCACTTGTGTGAGATTTTCGCTACGGAGAACGGTGCAGTAATGATTGTAGAAAAGTATTTCTATTTTATATAGGCTGTGTTTTTATCATATCATTCCTGCTTTTACTATATGTTACTGTTATTTTAGGTTTTACGTGTTATTTGGCATGATTTGGTACGTTATTTTTGGGTCTGCGAACACTCAAATTTTTCCCATATAATTGCTTCTTCGCTTTACGACATTTCGGCTTACGAACCGTTTCAGAGGAACGCTCTACCTTCGGATGGCGGGGGAAACCTCTACTTTAGGATATTGTCGGTTGTGGTTAAGCTGATGTTCCTTCACAATAAAAACATTAGAAAACAAATTTTAAAAAAGAAGAATGTACCTTCATAATAGCCAGTGATGTAAGGTCACCATCCTGAAATTCTGATTGCAGCTCAAAGCGGCGCCTCTTGATGTTGAAAACACACATTGTACCATCACCACTGGAAAGATACACAAGGCAATGTGAAGAGTCAAGATGTAGGGACAGGAAGAGACATAGAATTACTGCATATAGAACAGTACAGAAGAGATCAGTTGGGCCAAAATAGTAAAATTCACTCTCCACCCACCTCTTCCCGTTCTTTATCCAACATCAGCAGAATCACCCTCCAATTCCTTTTATCCCTTTATACTTTATCCAGCTTCTCTCAAATATTCATCCCCACCATCAGTCAGCAGAATCTTCCACATATTCACTGTTTTCTTTTACTCTCTCACTACTTTGCATTAATACCCTTAAATATGCTTTTCCCAAGGTGAAACATTCTCTTTCTCCCTGCTTTATTGAAGTGTTAGATAATTTTGAACACAGCAGGAGAAACAGCCTGTTCAGCCTTTCCAATGAAATAAACCTCACAGTTGCACTCTCAGAAAATAATGTTTTTAGATTTATGCAGAATTCCGTTCACAGTTCTTTAGCAAATGCCCCATGCTGCAGACAACATTCAGACTTACAAGTGACGATGGTAGTCTCCAACAGGCAAGAGTTGATCACCCACCCTTGATTCTCAATAGCATTCCATTGCAGAACCCATCACAACAAATGCTCCATGGTCACCATTGACACAAAATTCAACAGCGGGAGGAGGAGATAGCAGCGCGCTGCGCGCACACAGACCGCCGGTGAAAATGATATTGTATCCGTTAAATAGGGGCCATGGACAATTCTGATTTGATGGAGACCGACGTGAAAGCACAGAGGAACATCTGGAGAAATTTCTGAAACGCCTGTTCGCTGCCGTTGTTATTGCGCGATCGAAAAATCTTCTGGAGGGAAGGCCCCAAAACCCCCAGCTTTCCCTGCTGCTGGCGACTGAGATTGAGGTCAAATCGTTCGGATAAAGATGGTGCTCAGTACTCGGTGTCGGAGGGCTGATCGAGGCTCGAAGTTTTCGGATGACTCAGAGTCGGATTGTGGTCGGCATGGCAGGGAGAGTTTTCTTCCTTCTCCCATCTGCGTGAGATGTGGGACATTTGAGAGACTTTGAACTTTTTACTGTGCCATGGACTGTTCTTTATCAAGTTATGGTATTGTTGCACTGTTGTAACTATATGTTGTAATTATGTGGTTTTGTTAGTTTTTTCAGTCTTGGTCTGTCCTGTGTTTTGTGATATCACACCGGAGGGAATATTGTATCATTTCTTAATGCATGCATTACTAAATGACAATAAATGAGGACTGCGTGTCTTTGTAATCTAACTGTCCCGTACCGTGTTTCTACGAGCTGAGTGTTCTCTTGTGAGTGACTCATCTTTTGACATCCCAAGCCCTCCCACCAACTGCAAGGCATAAGTGAGGAGTGTAATGAAATACTCTGCACCTGCCTCAATAAATGCAGCTTCAATTACTCAGTAGCATGCAGACCTGCCGACAGCTGTCCATGTCTAGCATAAGTTGTATCCATCTACACCACAACTTTGGACTTAATGGACCGAATGACTTGGTCCTGTGCTTCTATAAACTCTACTTTTCAATTCCATTCCACAATGTCCACATTTTCACAACTGCATGATCTGCCTGAACTGTTCCCAAAACCCCTCTCCCTTCTGGACTTCTCTGCCTCCATCTCAAGAGACAAACTATCAATCCTATCTGTTAATAACAGACATCCCAACTCTCCCAGAAGTTCTGGGAGCCACCCGCATATGAATAGTGGCTCCCTGATGCCCGCAAATTATATACAATATCACGGAAATCAATTTTTTTGACAGCGAGCAAGCGAGAGAGCGCGAGAGCGAGAGAGAGCGCGAGAGCAAGCAAGTGAGAGCGCCAGAGCAAGCGAGAGAGCGCGAGAAAGCAAGCGAGAGAGCGCCAGAGCAAGCGAGAGCGCCAGAGCAAGCAAGCGAGAGCGCGAGAGCAAGCGAGAGAGAGCGCGAGAGCAAGTGAGAGAGAGCGCGAGAGCAAGCAAGCGAGAGAGAAAGCAAGTGAGAGAGAGAGAAAGCAAGCGAGAGCGCGAGAGACCACGAGAGAGAGACAACGCGAGCACGCCATGGCAGAGTGTTCCAAAAAAAAGAAAATATAAAACGTACGTCACCCCAGACTACACTAAAGTGCACCCCTGCCTAATAGGGGTCAAAAATAATGACAGTGTTGCTCGCTGCACTGTTTGCAACAGTGAGTTTTCTATTGCCCATGGTGGGTTAAGACTGTAAAACACATGTGAGTTTAATAGGTGTCATTCGTTCATTAGCATAGCTAACGTTATTTGAACTAGCTGGCTAGCTGCTAAAGAGCTACTCTATTGCAGATATCCCACCTCTCCCGGAAGTCTCCCGCAAATTGATGGTGCTACCTCCCTGAATTCAGTTTTTGCAGGGTGGGATGTCTGTAATAACCCACAGACTGCAACTACACGTCTTCCCACCCTGTCCCCAAATCCATCCTTCAGTTTTTCCTTCTCTGCCACATCTGTTTTCTTGATGTTTTCTACTTTAGGCTCTCTGAAATGCTGTCCTCTTCAAGAGGCATGATTACCCCATCGCTATCACTGATGGAACCCTTACATGCATTTCTTCCATCCAACACACATCTGTTCTCACCACACCCACATGTCCCCCACAACCCAACCAGCCCATGCCCACTCCCACCACCACCACCCCTCCCCAGAGCTAAGGAATCCAGGACCCAGGGCACACTCTCTAAAGAAAAAGGCAGATTGAAAGTTGAATTAAAAGGCATCCGATAGTCTTGCGAGACCATGGATCTGCGCCTGGAAAGTCTTCATTCTCCAGGGCGCAGGCCCGGGCAAGGTTGTATGGAAGACCAGCAGTTGCCCATGCTGCAAGTCTCCCCTCTCCACGACACCAATGTTGTCCGAGGGAAGGGCATTAGGACCCATACAGCTTGGCACCAGTGTCGTTGCACAGCAATGTGTGATTAAGTGCCTTGCTCAAGGACACAACACGTTCCCTCGGCTGGGGCTCAAACTCACGACCTTCAGGTCGCTAGTCCAATGCCTTAACCACTTGGCCACATGCCCACAAAAGTTGAATTACCCTTCCATTTATTGTGTATTCCTTGCCTCATCACACTTTCCCAATTCACACTTTGCTGCCCAACTGACCATTAAGCTGAAAACCTCCTTGTCAAGTCTCCAATATTTAGATCAAGTCACTAATTTATGCTACTGAAGACACAGAACTGAGTACTAAACCCTGTGAAATGTACTGGTACCAGCCTTCCAGTAACAAAATCACCTGTTAATCTGTTCCTACCACTGAGAAATTTTGGTTCCTATTTGTCTCAGTTTATTGGATCCCAGAGACTTTCACTTTTTTTTGGATTGGCCTTTCATCTGGAACTTTGTCAAAAGTCTTGTTACATCAAACATACTCCCTTATCAACTCTGCTTGTTACTTCTTAAAAGAATTCAGATTAGTCAGTCAGATATTCATCTTCCCAAATTCATACTGACTGCCCCCAACAAATCCAAGTCTTTCTAAATTAAGCTGTGTATTGTCCTTAGGCTTATAAAGTAATACATCAAAACTGGCTATATTATTTGCTATAAAATAAATATAGGCATTGAATAACCTTCTGCTCTTCTTTGAAACAGTGCAACAGGAACTTTATAAAGTCATACACAGTTGGATTAGGGTCTAATTGTCATTTTTCTTGTTGTTTAAATTGCTTACACATTTGGATAATCATCTTTGTCTGTAATTTGTAGTATAGCTTTTACTGCCTCAAAATCTCGCAAATTTGAACATCTCATTTGCACCCCTGGAGTGTGTCCAACCCATGAGCTCTTCAGCTATAAGGCAGAAGTACCAAACACAGAGCCAAATTGTCCCCATACCTGGTTGTAAGCAAGATCTTCTTATTCTGGTCAATGGTGATGTCACTGATGTAATCATCATGGTTTTTCATCTCCATGAAGGAGGTTTTTTTCCGCGAGTCCCAAACTTTCAATAAACCATCATCATCTCCCGTGGCAAAAAGATTTTCATCAATCAGCTTCAGGCTATTAATAGCAACACTATTGGGAAAAAAAAAGCAAAGCAGCAGCGTTAGTGAACCCCGAGGACAGATAATGGAGGGAGATTAGCCAAGGGAAGAGAGGAGCTAGGAATCTGTTGTGGTCTGCAGTTGATTACATACAATTCCTGAACTGAGGCAGGGGGAGGAACAAGGGGTACCTATCCGAGTACATTTTAAATACCTGCCTCACCCACCTCCTCTGGCAGCTCATTCCATATACTAGCCACCCTCTGGTCTCTCTCCCCACTCACTTTAAACTGATACCCTCTAGTTCTTGATTCTTCAGCCCCAGGCAAACAACTGTGTGCATTCACTCTCATCAATTTATACACCCTTCCTTCCCCTACGCTTTCCAATGGAAAGAGTCCAAACCTGCTCAATCTCTGTCTCCATAACTATTGCATGCCAGCAACATCTCGTAAATTTTCTCTGCATTCTTTCTGGCTTAGTGACATCCTTCCTTCAGTAGGTTGACCAAAACTGAACACAACATTCTAAATGCAGGTTCACCAATATTTTGTACAATTGCATCACAACATTCTAACTTCTATACTCAGTGCCCTGATTTAATGAAGGCTAGCATGTCAAAAGCTTATCTACCCAGCAAGCAGATGACAGGTAAGGTAGGTAAACTTATCAGCATCAGCAAAACACACGCAATTAATAAAATCGCGTGGGAACAAAGTATACACACACACACACACACACACCCATACACACACACACACACACCCACACACACACATACACACACACACACACACACACACACGAGGTCAAGTGCAAGGCTAATTGAAAGGGCCAATGGTTAGGTGTGCACTGATGGGCGAGGAGGGGTCAAACCTTGATTGGCAGGTGGCGTGTCTTTCGACCAGGTAAATGGGCAGTGCTGTCACGTGACAGTCACGACCCCTCCAATACACTTGCCAAACCAAAACCTATCCCAACTGTGAAGCATGGTGGAAGGAGCATTATGGTTTGAGGCTGCATTACTGCCTCAGCTCTCGGACAGCTTGCAATCCTTGAGGGAACAATTAATTCAAAATTGTATCAAGACATTTTACAAGGAGAATGTCAGGGTAGCAGTCCATCACCTGAAAGTTATTTGATGCAACAAGACCATGATCTGAAATGCAAGAGTAAATCAACACAGAATAGTTTAAAAAGGAAATTTGTGTTTTGGAATGGCCAAGTCAGAATCCAGACCTTAACCCATTTGAGATGTTACTCCATGACCTGAAGAGGGCTGTTCATGCAAGGTATCCCAGAAATATTGATGAACTGAAACAGATTTGTATGGAGGAAAGGAGGTCTAAATTCCTCCTTGCCATTGTGTGGGTCTGATCAGCAGCTACAGGAAATGTTTGGCGGAGGTTATTGTTTACATATAACATAGAACAGTACAGTACAGGCCCTTCGGCCCACAATGTAGTGCCGATCCTTAAACCCTGCCTCCCATATAACCCCCCACCTTAAATTCCTCCATATACCTGTCTAGTTGTCTCTTAAATTTCACTAGTGTATCTGCCTTCACCACTGACTCAGGCAGTGCGTTCCACGCACCAACCACTCTCTGGGTAAAAAACCTTCCTCTATTGTCCCCCTTAAACTTCGCACCCCTTACCTTAAAGCCATGTCCTCTTGTACTGAGCAGTGGTGCCCTGGGGAAGAGGTGCTGGCTGTTCACTTTATCTATTCCTCTTAATGTCTCCTCTCATCCTCCTTCTCTCCAGAGAGTAAAGCCCTAGCTCCCTTAATCTCTGATCATAATGCATACCCTCTAAACCAGGCAGCATCCTGGTAAATCTCCTCTGTACCCTTTCCAATGCTTCCACATCCTTCCTATAGTGACGCGACCAGAACTGGACACAGTTCTCCAAGTGTGGCCTAACCAGAGTTTTATACAGCTGCATCATTACCCTGCGACTCTTAAGCTCTATCCCTCAACTTATGAAAGCTAACACCCCTTAAGCTTTCTTAATGACCCTATCTACCTGTAGGCAATTTTCAGGGATCTGTGGACATGTACCCCCAGATCTCTCTGCTCCTCCACACTTCCAAGTATCCTGCCGTTTACTTTGTACTCTGCTTTGGAGTTTGTCGTTCCAAAGTGTACCACCTCACACTTCTCTGGGTTGAACTCCATCTGCCACTTCTCAGCCCACTTCTGCATCTTATCAATGTCTCTCTGCAATCTTCAACAATCGTCTACACTATCCACAACACCACCAACCTTTGTATCATCTGCAAACTTGCCAACCCACCCTTCTACCCCAACATTCAGGTCGTTAATAAAAATCACGAAAAGTAGAGGTCCCAGAACCAATCCTTGTGGGACACCACTAGTCACAACCCTCCAATCCGAATGTACTCCCTCCACCATGTCCCTCTGCTTTCTGCAGGCAAGCCAATTCTGAATCCATCTGGCCAAACTTTCCTGGATCCCATGCATTCTGATTTTCTGAATAAGCCTCCTGTGTGGAACCTTATCAAATGCCTTACTAAAATCCATGTAGATCATATCCACTGCACTACCCTCTTCTATATGCCTGGTCACCTCCTCAAAGAACTCTGTCAGGCTTGTTAGACACGATCTGCCCTTCACAAAGCCATGCTGACTGTCCCTGATCAGATCATGATTCTCTAAATGCCCATAGATCCTATCTTTAAGAATCTTTTCCAACAGCTTTCCCACCACAGATGTAAGGCTCACTGGTCCATAATTACCTGGACTATCCCTACTACCGTTTTTGAACAAAGGGACAACATTCGCCTCCCTCCAATCCTCCGGTACTATTCCCGTGGACAACGAGGACATAAAGATCCTAGCCGAGGGTCAGCAATCTCTTCCCTCGCCTCGTGGAGCAGCCTGAGGAATATTCCGTCAGGCCCCGGGGACTTATCTGTCCTAATGTATCTTAACAACTCCAACAGACTTCCACCTGCAGCTCAATGGAGTAATACATAAATTTTGTGGCTGCCTTTAATTCCTCCTTTTCCCCAGTCTAAACTTTGAATTATTCAACTTTTATTTTTTGGATCTTGGAGGGAAATAGTGGTCATTATGTCGTATCCTTTAAGAAGTGGAAAACACCTTTTTGAACCCAGCAATGGAAAGGGATAAACTTCGAAAGAAAAATCAGAAGATATACCAGTTTGGGCTGAGCGTTTGGAACGTGCGTTGATGGGTCTCAATAACAAAGTGGACAATAACACTTCTGAGTTGAAGTCATTCCGACAGAGTTTACAGACCATTGAGAAAAATACTGTTTCCCTGAATACTGAGTTTAAAGAATCGAAACGTCAGATTGTGGATATTTCAACCCGATTGGAACAGGCTCAACGCAAAATTGTCGATTTAGAGGCAAAGTCTCATCAGAATAACACTCGTATTGTGGGTCTTCAGGAAGGCTCCGAAAATGGGAATTTATTGGATTATTTTGCCAATCTGTTTCGATCTCTGTTCCCGGATATTCTATCTCAGCCTCCCGATATTGAAAGAGCTCACAGAATTTTCACTTCGTCAGATAAAGCTCGACCAATTTTAGTCAACTTTCTTCGCTTTGAAGTTAAAGACCAAATCATAAAATGTGCAAGAAAACAGAAAGTTTTTAAATTTAATGGTTCCGAGATCCGCTTTTATGAAGATTATCCACGGGAAATTATGGAACAACGGATCAAATTCATATCGGTCATGAAGATCGCTCACGAAGAAAGACTTTTTCCATCCCTGAAATATTCCACGAGATTAAAGTTATTTCCTAAAGATTCTACCCCTCGTGTCTTCTTGGATCCCCAAGCGGCATTGGATTTTGTCAATTCTATAGTGGAATCCGCTGATGTATGAAGGATATTACAGTTTCTGAATAATTTTCTGAAAGAAAACAGGTTTTGAAGATTTCGATATGCTGAAGATATCCTTTGATCGATGGATTACTTAAAGAGGTGATCGTCTTGGTTTGACTAAAGAATTACTTTTTCTTGAAGACTGTTTAGTATACGGAGTGAATTAATACAGCGGATAGATTGTGAACTGGTTTGATTATCTGTGTCTATTTTTTTTCTTTATTAATTAAGTGATAGTTTGCTTACAGTTTATATAGACTTTTTTCTTATATTATGGAGTGTTTAGTAATAGATAATTAGCTTTAATTCTTTTGTTAAATAAGGTAGTAAGTTAAAGAATAATGGCACTGCTTTTCTCTCTTTAGAGATTAAACTGTTTGGGTTAATAGTATTGTTTTGGCGTCTGTGGAGACTGTCTTCGCATTCCCTTAGTTTATTTTCAATGATTAAGTATAAACATTTTTTTCTTTGCTGGGCTTTCTTATCTTAAGGTTACGCATTTTCTTTGTAAGGGTAAGGGGGGAATTGGGAGAAAAAACTTTTAATCATTATTTAAATTGAGCGGCACGCGAAATTCCATTCTTATCTTTTTCTTCTTGGGGATGCGTTCTGGCTTTTTCTCTCTTTTACCGGATTTCCTTCTTTGGGGATGGTGGGAGGTTTGGGGGTATTTTTGTATTTTGGGGTTTATTGTGGGATTTTTTTTTCACACACACTTTCTGTATTTTTCCCCATTATGGAGTTCCGGAGCACGCGTGTTTTCTATTTGGTTATACTCATCACCGCCATCTTTGATTAGCCTGCGATGGTATGTGTGTATTGTCGGGTTTAAGAATAATATCCAATGGTACTTAAACAGATAAACGTTATTAGTTGGAATGTACGTGGCTGGAATCACCCTATTAAGCGAAGGAAGACTTTTAAAGTTCTTAATCGATTCCAGCCCGATACAATTTTTGCTCAAGAAACGCATATCAGAACGGACAATCAAAATAGATTTTTTAAAACATGGAAGGGCCTTCAGTACCATGCTACTTGTCAAAATAAAACAAAGGGAGTATCTATTTTTATTAAATCTAATATTTTATTTATTCAAGAAGACATTGTCTCAAATAATAATGGTAGATTATTAAAGGAACAATTTGTAATAGAAAAATTGTCCTGGTTAATCTATACGGACCTAATGTAGATGATCCTTCTTTTTTAAAAATGTATTTAGTTTATCACCAGACTTAAATGAATATATGCTGCTGATGGGAGGTGACTTCAACTGTTGTTTAAACCCTTTGATTGACAAAAGTTCAACCAATCAGCAGCTTCTTATTAATTCCTTTTTAATTGATTATGGTTTGATAGAAATCTGGAGAAATTTACATCCTAATGACAGAGATTATTCTTTTTATTCACACGTTCATAATAAATATTCGAGAATTGATTATTTTATAGCTGATTTCCGATTTTTGTCCAAAGTCCAGAAATGTGAATATGATGCTATTGCAGTGTCGGATCATGCGCCTTTAAGCTTAACTTTTGAGTTAAATGATGTTAGTAATGTAAACTTGCCTTGGCGCTTTGCAGAAAATTTATTACAAAGTTCGGACTTTGTTAAATTTATAGAGATTCAGATAAAAGATTTCCTTCCTTTTAATAATACGGGAGATGTCTCGAATTTGATTATATGGGATACACTCAAAGCATATTTACAAGGTCAGATAATATCTTATTTGGCTAAACTCAAGAAACAGACAAAAATAGAGTTAGATACAATTTCCAAACTAATTAAAGATCTGGATAATTCTTACGCAGTTTCTCCTAATGTTGATTTATTTAAACAAAGGGTTGAACTTCAATCACAACATAATTTACTATTAACTTATCCTATTGAAAGAAATTTGTTTAAATTATAAAGTCAATTTTATATGTTTGGAGATAAAAGTATCAAGCTATTAGCATCTCAACTTAAAGCAGTTAGAGCTAAAAGACAAATTTTAAAAATTCATAAGGGAGATGGTAGTTTAGCTTGTAATTATGAAGATATTAATAACATTTTTCAAGACTATTATAGTGAACTCTATAAATCTCAGTTTCCAGCTGACCCTTCTAATATGTATGCCTTTTTACAAAAGATTGATTTTCCTAGAATATCTGTTGAAGATCAGCAAATTCTTGATGCTTCTTTTACTGAAAGAGAAATTCAGAAAGCTATTCTGTCAATGCAATCTGGTAAAGCTCCTGGATTGGATGGTTTTACTGTAGGATTTTATAAAAAATTTGAACATTTGCTTACTCCTTAGGAGAGTTACCTTCCACATTTTATGAAGCTTCTATTTCTTTAATTCTTAAGAAAGATAAAGACACTACTGATTGTGCTTCATATAGACCTATTTCATTATTAAATGTGGATGCCAAAATTCTTTCAAAAATAATGGCTAATCGGATGGAGAATATACTAGCTAAAATTTTTTCTCAGGATCAAATGGGTTTTATTAGAGGCCATTATTCTTTTTCTAACACTTGGAGATTGTTAAATATCATATACTCATCCCTCTCTAAGACTCCCCAATGTGTTGTTTCTCCAGATGCTGAAAAGGCATTAGATAGAGTTGAATAGAAATATCTATTTAAAGTTTTAGAGAAATTTAGCTTTGGTGCTAATTTTAATAAATGGATTAGATTGATATATAAAAGCCCTATTGCCACTGTTATTACTAATAACTATAGATCCCCCTTTTTCCAACTTTCCCGGGATACGAGACAAGGATGTCTGTTAAGTCCTCTGTTATTTAATTTGATGTTGGAACCTTTGGCTATTGCACTTCGTGAAGCTAAAAATATTCAAGGAATTTCCATAAATGGGACTATTCATAAGATTTCCCTTTATGCGGATGATCTTTCGGTTTATGTTTCGAATCCCGAAAAATCTATTCCTAGCTTATTGAAATTATTAAATGAATTTGGATTGTTTTCAGGATATAAATTAAACCTGCATAAAAGTGAATTATTTCCTTTAAATGATTCTGCTTCTATATATGATGACATTCCTCTAAAAGTTACGGATTCTTTTAAATATTTAGGTATTATCATCACTAAAAATTATGGAGATCTTTATAGAGCTAATTTAGTTCCCTTAGTGGATTTTATGAAGCAATTTTTTTCTAGATGGAATCCACTTACACTTTCGTTAGCAGGTCGAATTCATGCAGTTAAAATGATGATTTTACCAAAATTTTTATATGTATTTCAAAATATTCCTATTTTTTTAACTAAGAAGTTTTTTGATCAGGTTGACTCTATTGTTTTATCTTTTGTTTGGAATAATAAAAGACCAAGAATTGGAAAATGTCATTTACAAAAATTAAAAAAGGATGGAGGTCCTACTTTGCCTAATTTAAGAATATATTATTGGACGGTTAATATACGTTATGCGTGTTCTTGGTTATATTGGACCGATAAAAAGGAACGACCATCTTGGGTTGATTTGGAATTGAAAATTGTGAAACAATTTCATTTAACTTCGTTATTGGGAGCTCCTTTACCCGTACAATTAACCAAAATTTCTATTCTAAATATAAATCCTATGATTAATCAAACATTATGAATCTGGTACCAGTTTCGTAAGTTTTTTCATCTTAAATAATTTAACCTTCTTAGTTTAATTTATCGAAACTACTTATTTAAACCTTCACTTAGTGATCCTACCTTTTCTCTTTGGAGGAATAAAGGAATTTTTTCCTTTATGGACTTGTTTCAAAAAGGTCGATTGATGTCCTTTGAGAAATTAGTAACTAAATACTCTCTCTCATATTCACATTTTTTGCAATATCTTCAGGTCAGACATTTCTTACAAGAATATTTAAGTAATTTTCCATATATACAAGACTCTGACCTGTTAGACATTATTTTAAAAATGAACCCTTTAGTGAAAGGTTTCATAGGGAAAATTTATAATTTACTATTACAACAGGATAATTATCCTTTACTTAAGATTAAGCAAGATTGGGAAAGAGAATTTAATATGATCTTGATAACAGGATTGGTTGCGGATTTTGAAGCTGGTTAACTCTTCTTCGATTTGTGCCAGTCATTCTCCAATTCAACTTAAAATTGTACATCGTTATTATTTGACAAAGGAGAGATTGTCTAAAATATTTCCTGATGTAAATAGTCAGTGTGATAGATGCAAAACTGAGATAGCTACATTGACACACATGTTTTGGTCGTTTTCTGTATTGAAACAATTTTGGAAATCTATTTTTTCTACAATTTCTAAAGCTTTGAAAATCAATTTACAACCTAATAAATTGACAGTTTTGTTTGGTATTATCCCTCAACATATTCACGGTATTTCTATACCAGACCAATACGTAATTGCATTTGTCACATTATTGGCTAGAAGGGCTATTTTATTGAAATGGAAAGATGCCTCTGCTCCCACTTTGATACAATGGTTCTCTCAGGTGATGTTATGTCTTAGTTTGGAAAAAATTAGAAGTCGAACTTTTGATCCTAGATTTGACTTCGAGAAAAGGTGGGGTTCTTTTGCCTGTTCTTATCATTTGAGTTAATAAAGATGGTCCTTTTCTGCTGTTTGGCTATATGGATTTGGTTGGCGGTTTGATGTCTTTTTTTATTATGGAAGCTTGTATGGCGCATAGCTCCGGGTTTGTGCTCCAAATGGGTGTTTTTCCCCCGTTTTTTTTTAGTTATTAGGGGTTTTTTCTGTTTTAGTTAGTAGGGTTTCTTTTTTTCTTTATTTCTTTTTTCCAAAAAAAAGCTTTAACACTTTGTTTTTTGATTATTATTGATATACTGTTCAGCCTGGTTGATAGTTTAACTCTTATTCTACATATGGATATTGTTACGAGAATACACATAAAATTAAGATGTTTGCTGGCCTGGGCTAGCATCAGTGGCATCAGCAGTTGGTCTGCCACCTGCCCTCAGGGGAAGGAGAGATAAGGAACAATGGAGCAGCGTCTGGAGATGTGTAATGAAGGGATGTGGGAGAGAGAGAGCTGTCTGGAGCGGCTCCCCCTTTGAACCCTGAACTGTTTGAAGTGATGGACAGGCGATACCCCAGCAGGGGGATAAAAAGGGACAGGTTCGCTAAGACAGGGACACACGCCACCCGAGGTAACGAGACCCTGGAAGCGGTGCGCCTCTCACGAGTGGGTGAGAAGCATCAGACAACGACAAGGGTGGAAAGGTACGATCAGCGGGAACCCGGTGTGTGTCCGCCCTTGCCTGGGTGCCGGGTTCACTGCAGAGGATCGACCGCATCTGGAGGAGGGGTCACAGTCGGTGACCTCAGGTGACATCACCAAGGACTCGCCCAAAAGCTGTTTGGGAGCCATCTCGCTGGTCTGTGAGCCATCTCGCTGGTCTGTGAGTGAAGCAGTGTTCTGAATGATCAGTTGTTCCTATTCTATCTCTCTCTCCCCCCACGTTGTCCCTCGCCATGGCAACGATTACTGCGAACTGAACTGGACTGAACTTTGAGTCATTTTGAAATTTGGTCATTTACCCCCTAGACAACGATAGAGCTTGATTGATGCTGTTATCTTAATTCTGTGCACATGTGTGGTTATCATTGTTGAACTGTTGCATTTATTATCCTTTCGATTACTGTGTTGCTTGTTTCTTTAATAAAACTTTCTTAGTTCTAGTACTCCAGACTCCGACTGAGTGATCCATTTCTGCTGGTTTGGCAACCCAGTTACGGGGTACGTAACAATATGTTGTCTTGATTATTTTGATGTATTTTTCTCTGTTGTTGATTTTCAATAATAATAAAAAGATTTAAAAAGAAAAGAACTTCAACACCTCCTCTCCCTTAATATCAACATGCTCCAGAACATCAACCTCACTCATTTTGTCCTCACCGTCATCAAGTTCCCTCTCATGGGTGAAAACCAAAGAGAAGTATTCATTGAGGACCTCACTCACTTCCACAGCCTCCAGGCACATCTTCCCACCTTTATCTCTAATCGGTCCTACCTTCACTCCTGTCATCCTTTTGTTCTTCACATAATTGAAGAATGCCTTGAGATTTTCCTTTACCCTACTGGCCAAGGCCTTCCCATGCCCCCTTCTTGCTCTCCTCAGCCTCTTCTTAAGCTCCTTTCTTGCTACCCTATATTCCTCAATAGACCCATCCGATCCTTGCTTCCTGAACCTCATGTATGCTGCCTTCTTCCACCTGACTAGATTCTCAACCTCACTTGTCACCCATGCTTCCTTCACCCTACCATTCTTTAACTTCCTCACCAGGACAAATTTATCCCTAACATCCTGCAAGAGATCCCTAAACATCGACCACATGTCCATAGTACATTTCCCCGCAAAAACATCATCCCAATTCACACCCGCAAGTTCTAGCCTTATAGCCTCATAATTTGCCCTTCCCCAATTAAAATTTTTCCTGTCCTCTCTGATTCTGTCCTTTTCCATGATAATGCTAAAGGCCAGGGAGCAGTAGTCACTGTCCCCCAGATGCTTACCCACTGAGAGATCTGTGACCTGACCCGGTTCATTACCTAATACTAGATCTAGTATGGTATTCCCCCTAGTCAGCCTGTCAACATACTGTGACAGGAATCCGTCCTGGACACACTTAGCAAACTCTGCCCCGTCTAAACCATTGGAACTAATCAGGTGCCAATCAATATTAGGGAAGTTAACATTACCGATGATAACAACCCTGTTATTTTTGCACCTTTCCAAAATCTGCTCTTTAGTATCTCTGCTGCTACCAGGGGGCCTATAGAATACTCCCAATAGAGTAACTGCTCCCTTCCTGTTCCTGACTTCCATACATACTGACTCAAAAGAGGATCCTGCTACATTACCCATCCTTTCTGTGGCTGTAATAGTATCCCTGACCAGTAATGCCACCCCTCCTCCCCTTTTCCCCCCTCTCTATCCCTTTTAAAGCACTGAAATCCAGGAATATTGAGAATCCATTCCTGCCCTGGTGCCAGCCAAGTCTCTGTAATGGCCACTACATCATAATTCCATGTATGTATCCAAGCAGTCAGTTCATCACCTTTGCTCCTGATGCTTCTTGCATTGAAGTACATGCACTTTAGCCCTTCTACCTTACTACCTTTACACCCTTTATTTCGCTTCCCTTTCCTCAAAGCCTCTTTACTTTAGATCTGGCTTTACTCCATTGCTGCTAAAGAAGGTTCTACCAGTTATTAAATACATGGGTTCACATACTTTTTCCTGCCTGGACTGTGAATAATTAAACAATGTGTTCAATAAAGACATGAAAAGTACAATTGTTTGTGCATTATTCGTGTCGGCAGATTGTGTGTTGTCTATTATGGTGATTTAGATGAAGATCAGACCACATCTAATGAGTAATTAATGCAGAAAACCAGGCAATTGTAAAGGATTCACAAACTTTTTCTTACAACTGTATATAGAAACATAGAAAATAGGTGCAGGAGTAGGCCATTCGGCCCTTCGAGCCTGCATCACCATTTATTATGATCATGGCTGATCATCCAACTCAGAACCCCACCCCAGCCTTCCCTCCATACCCCCTGACCCCCGTAGCCACAAGGGCCATATCTAACTCCCTCTTAAATATAGCCAATGAACTGGCCTCAACTGTTTCCTGTGGCAGAGAATTCCACAGATTCACCACTCTCTGTGTGAAGAAGTTTTTCCTAATCTCGGTCCCAAAAGGCTTACCCTTTATCCTCAAACTGTGACCCCTCGTTCTGGACTTCCCCAACATCGGGAACAATCTTCCTGCATCTAGCCTGTCCAATCCCTTTAGGATTTTATACGTTTCAATCAGATCCCCCCCTCAATCTTCTACATTCCAATGAGTACAAGCCCAGTTCATCCAGTCTTTCATCATATGAAAGTCCTGCCATCCCAGGAATCAATCTGGTGAACCTTCTTTGTACTCCCTCTATGGCAAGGATGTCTTTCCTCAGATTAGGGGACCAAAACTGCACACAATACTCCAGGTGTGGTCTCACCAAGGCCTTGTACAACTGCAGTAGTACCTCCCTGCTCCTGTACTCGAATCCTCTCGCTATAAATGCCAGCATACCATTCGCCTTTTTCACCGCCTGCTGTACCTGCATGCCCACTTTCAATGACTGGTGTATAATGACACCCAGGTCTCGTTGCACCTCCCCCTTTCCTAATCAGTCACCATTCAGATAATAATCTGTTTTCCTATTTTTGCCACCAAAGTGGATAACTTCACATTTATCCACATTAAATTGCATCTGCCATGAATTTGCCCACTCACCCAACCTATCCAAGTCACCCTGCATCCTCTTAGCATCCTCCTTACAGCTAACACTGCCGCCCAGCTTCGTGTCATCCGCAAGCTTGGAGATGCTGCATTTAATTCCCTCATCCAAGTCATTTATATTGTAAACAACTGGGGTCCCAGCACTGAGCCTTGCGGTACCCCACTAGTCACTGCCTGCCATTCTGAAAAGGTCCCGTTTATTTCCACTCTTTGCTTCCTGTCTGCTAACCAATTCTCTATCCACATCAATACCTTACCCCCAATACCGTGTGCTTTAAGTTTGCACACTAATCTCCTGTGTGGGACCTTGTCAAAAGCCTTTTGAAAATCCAAATATACCACATCCACTGGTTCTCCCCTATCCACTCTACTAGTTACATCCTCAAAAAATTCTATGAGATTCGTCAGACATGATTTTCCTTTCACAAATCCATGCTGACTTTGTCCGATGATTTCACCGCTTTCCAAATGTGCTGTTATCACATCTTTGATAACTGACTCCAGCAGTTTCCCACCACCGATGTTAGGCTAACTGGTCTATAATTCCCCGGTTTCTCTCTCCCTCCTTTTTTAAAAAGTGGGGTTACATTAGCCACCCTTCAATCCTCAGGAACTAGTCCAGAATCTAACAAGTTTTGAAAAATTATCACTAATGCACCCAGTATTTCTTGGGCTACTTCCTTAAGTATTCTGGGATGCAGACCATCTGGCCCTGGGGATTTATCTGTCTTTAATCCCTTCAATTTACCCAACACCACCTCCCTACTAACATGTATTTTGCTCAGTTCCTCCATCTCACTGGACCCTCTGTCCCCTACTATTTCTGGAAGATTATTTATGTTCTCCTTAGTGAAGACAGAACCAAAGTAATTATTCAATTGGTCTGCCATGTCCTTGCTCCCCATAATCAATTCACCTGTTTCTGTCTGTAGGGGACCTACATTTGTCTTTACCAGTCTCTTCCTTTTTACACATCTATAAAAGCTTTTACAGTCAGTTTTTATGTTCCCTGCCAGTTTCCTCTCATAATCTTTTTTCCCCTTCCTAATTAAGCCCTTAGCCCTCCTCTGCTGAACTTTGAATTTCTCCCAGTCCTCAGGTGAGCCACTTTTTCTGGCTAATTTGTATGCTTCTTCTTTGGAATTGATACTATCCCTAATTTCTCTTGTCAGCCACGGGTGCACTATCTTCCTTGATTTATTCTTTTGCCAAACTGGGATGAACTATTGTTGTAGTTCATCCATGCAATCCTTAAATGCTTGCCATTGCATATCCACCGTCAATCCTTTAAGTGTCATTTGCCAGTCTATTTTAGCTAATTCACGTCTCATACCTTCAAAGTTACCCCTCTTTAAGTTCAGAACCTTTGTTTCTGAATTAACTATCTCACTCTCCATCTTAATGAAGAATTCCACCATATTATGGTCACTCTTACCCAAGGGGCCTCTCACAACAAGATTGCTAATTAACCTTTCCTCATTACTCAAAACCCAGTCTAGAATAGCCTGCTCTCTAGTTGGTTCCTCGACATGTTGGTTCAAAAAACCATCCCGCATACATTCCAAGAAATCCTCTTCCTCAGCACCTTTACCAATTTGGTTCACCCAATCTACATGTAGATTGAAGTCACCCATTATAACTGCTGTTCCTTTATTGCACACATTTCTAATTTCCTGTTTAATACCATCTCCAACCTCACTACTACTGTTAGGTGGCCTGTACACAACTCCCACCAGCGTTTTCTGCCCCTTAGTGATATGCAGCTCTACCCATATCGATTCCACATCTTCCCGGCTTATGTCCTTCCTTTCTATTGCGTTAATCTCATCTTTAACCAGCAACGCCACCCCACCTCCTTTTCTTTCATGTCTATCCCTCCTGAATATTGAATATCCCTGAACGTTGAGCTCCCATCCTTGGTCACCCTGAAGCCATGTCTCTGTGATCCCAACTATATCATAATCATTAATAACAATCTGCACTTTCAATTCATCCACCTTGTTACAAATGCTCCTTGCATTGACACACAAAGCCTTCAGGCGCTCTTTTACAACTCTGTTAGCCCTTATACAATTATGTTGAATAAGCAGGAGGAGGACCAGGGGTGAGGTTCTATATCTTTCAAAAAAAAAATGATGGCCCTTGCAGTCAGCTTATATAAGCAGTGAGGCAGTGAAACCACTTCTACACTACAAATACTAGTTCCTACACCCTGCTTCGTACTAAATTACTCTCCCCTCCATTTCTGCGCACACTGGTTCAACCACATAACAATATTCAAAAAAAAATCACCAACACATCCACCACCAAGAGATTGCACACCACAGCCTAGTCACCCACATCCCCAAGCACAGCTCACCCAACCCCTCCAGCCACACACCCCTCCTCTTACCTTCCCCAGATCTTCCACCTTCTACCCACAGTTCCCCTTCCACTCTTTATCTCACATCCCACCTTACCCAACTCTCACTCTTCTTTCCTTCACCCTCCTTCAGCCTCTCTATTCTCCCTGCATAACTCTCTTCCCCTAGTTCCTGCCTTACACCTGCTCCAGCCCCCGTCAGATACCCCACCTCCTCCAGAGCAGCATTCCTATGCTCCCTCGTTGCTGTTCCCATCTGCATTCCGTGACACCCTGCCCCACCTTCCAACTACACTCAGAGATTAGGATAATTTGGCCACTACATCCTTGCTGTCCTTTTTCTCAAATCTACATCAATCCCATTTGCTCACATTATCCTTTCATGCTTTGCCGATTTAATTACCACTTACAAATGTAATTGTATCAGATTTCATTGCCTCCCCACTGATGAGTTCCAGATGTCAACATAGACCACAGAACAGTACAACACAGGAACAGGCCCTTCAGACGACGATGTTGTGCTGAAGTAATTAAACGCCTAACTAAACTAATTCCTTCTGCCAACAAAATGTCCCTATCCTTCCTTCCTGCATTTTTATGTGCCTATATAAGAGCCTTTAAAACATTTCTGCTAGGTCTTCCTCCAACACCACCAGTACCGCTACACAAGATTCCTCTGTACATCAACACAGTTAAGGATCTTGCCATTAACAGTGTACTATCTCTTTACATTTAACCTCCTGAAGTGTTGCAACACCTCACACTTGCCAGATTAAGCTCTATCTGCCATTTCTCCACACACATCTTCCATTCTCCTCCCCGATGAAGAAAAACAAGCATGCCATATGCATGTTTCACCACCCTATCTATCTTATAGCTACTTTCATGGAACTGCAGGCCTGGACCCCAAGTTCTCTCTTTATCAATAATTTGGTTGATAGTTAAAAGCAAGGTTAAATAAATAGATTTTTAAATGGCATCCTTTTATCTTTATTTTCATGCTTGCACTTTATCCCATTGTAAAGCATTCTGAACTACATTGTTCGTATGAAAAGTGCTCTATAAACATTATTATCAACCTCTGCAGCGTTCTGCCTTTTACTGGTTATGTCTTGTTTCCCAAAGTGAATCAACATGGAGTTCTCTCTCTGCACTTCCCAGTCACACACCCATTCTGAGGACCTGTTCCCTTGGAAACACTCAACCTGCACCATTTCATCTACCCAGCTCTCTTCACTCCTTGCTTTCCCACCACTCCATCACATTTCTGTAACCTCACCTCCATCCATAGACACCACATCTCATCAGAGCTTGTACCCACCCGCCTCTGCCCTTCATTGCTCATTCCATTCAGGACTCACGCACATCAGTACCTGTGGGCTTTGGGAATCCTCGTTACCATCTTGCCACTTTCCACATTAAGAATGTGAATTGATTTATCCTTTGAAACTGTAACAAGTTCTGCAAAGAAAATACTGAGTTCTGTGAATCACATAGTGCAGAAACCCCGTGTGAGGCCTCTACGTGTGCTCACTAACTGAGCAAATGCAGCATCTGAATCTTGTTATAACACACAAATATACAAATTGTGACAGTTCAACAACTCACAAAGCCATCATATAACCACCATCTATGTTAAAAATGTGTGACATTCCATGCACACTGTTCGGTCCTCTCTGAAGGCCGTGGATATCAGAGTTAGCAAAGAGCATTTCAGATAATGTTGTGAATACTGGGCATTTTTCTGAGGGAGAATAGACTCGTGTCTTTCTGCTTGTGTGGAGCTGCAGGATGAGCTCCTTTGCTTTTACCACGGAAAAGTACATGAAGACTTCAGACCTGACGAAAAGTCTCGGCCCGAAACGTCGACTGTACCTCTTCCTATAGATGCTGCCTGACCTGCTGCATTCACCAGCATCTTTTGTGCGTGTTGGTTGAAGACTTCAGATGTAGGGTTAGTGAATATGGAGGTCTCAGGGATTATCTGCATTACAGCATCAGAGGTGCTGGAATCGCAAGACCTACGTAGGTAGACAAATCAGGGCTCGATCAGGTATATCCAAGAACATTGTGGGAATCTAGAGAAGAAATTACCAGAGCTCTGGCTGAGATAGTTATATCATTGTCAGCAATGGGTGACGTGCTAGAAGACTCGAGGCTGGTTAATATTCAGACTTATTTCAGAGGCGCTGCAAAGAAAAACCTAGAAACCATAGATCAATAAGCCTAGAACCTGTCATTGGTAAGTTACCAGAGGGTATTCTGAGGGATAAGATATACAAGAATTTGGAAAGACGGGTTGATTAGGGATAGTTAGCATGGCTTGTGGATGTGAGATAAATTCAGTCATGAACTTGACTGAATTTTTTTGAAATAACCAGGCACAAAATTGGTCCTGTTGAAGATCAGTGTGGTCATCTCTGTGTTAACTGAAAGAGACGGTAGATCTTAAATGGATTTTTTCTATCTGTAGTTACTCAGGAGACAGACCCAAAATCTCTAGAACTGAGGCAAAACGGTAGTGGGTTCATCGAACATAAACAGATTACAGAAGAGGAAGTACATGCTGTCTTGAGGAAAATTAGGGTACACAAATCCCCAGGGCCTGACAAGGTGTCCCCTCAGATGCTGCAGGAGGCTCGTTCAAAAAGCACACAGGTACAGGCATTTAAAATGTTCTTAACCACAGGTGAGGTGCTGAAGGACTGGATGATAGCTAATGTTATTCGATTGTTCAAGAAAAGCTCTAAGAATAAGTAGGCTGGTGAGCCTGACATCAGTAGTAGATAATTATTTGAAAGATAAGGCCTGATTAGAAATGGTCAGCGTGTCATTGTGTGGATAGGTCATGTCTAATTAATCTTAGCTTTTCAAGGAAGTTACCAAAAAAGTTGATGAAGGCAGTGGACGTTCTATACATGGACTTTGACAAAGTCTCGCGTGGGAGGCTTGGCCTTTGGAATAAGGTAGTGAATTGGAATCAACATTGGCCTGGGGGGGGCGGGGGGGGTGGAAACACCCTCAAAACTCGCAGCATGATCTGGACCAAAAACTGGGCTGAGAAATTTAAGATGGAATTTAATGCAGACAAGTATGAAGTGTTGCACTTTGGGAGGACAAACTAGGTGAGACTTGCACAGTTAATGGTAGAGCACTGAGGAGTGTGGTAAAAGCATCTAGAAATACAGAAATACAGATCAATAATTCCTTGAAAGCAGCATCATAAGAATATAGGGCCATAAAGAGAGCTTTTGGCAGATTGGCTTTTATGAACATTATTGACCACAGGAGTTAGGATGCTATGTTAAAATTATTTAAGAAGTTGGTGAGGCCAAATTGGAGTATTGTGTGTAGTTCTGGTCATCCCTACAGGAAAGAGATCAATAATACTGAAACAGTACGGAGAAAATTTGCAAGGATGTTGCTGTGACTTGATGACCTGAGTCGTATAGGATTGAATAGGTTAAGATATTTTTCCCTGCAGCATTGAAGATTAAGCGGAAATTTGATAAAGGAATACAAGTAAATGCAGGCAGCTTTTCCACTGAGGTTGGAAAAGGGGGGCCAAATAGGGCAACTTCAGACTTGCCTTCATTCAGCTGTAAGAAGTTTTGTGCCATCCAACACTTTATGCCCTCAAGGCAGTTCATGAGGCTGGCTAGTTTTGACTGGTCATTTGGTTTCAGGGGGAGATAAAGCTGTGTGTCATCAGCATAACAGTGGAAAGAAATGTCATGTTTTTGAATGATTTGGCCGAGGGGAAATAGAGAGAGAGAAAAGTATGGGACCTAGGATGGAACCTTGTGGGACCCCGCAGGAGAGACTAGCTGGGGGAGAAAAGAATTTGCCTATGTTGACAAAGAAGCTTCTATTTTTGAGGTAGGATATAAACCAGTTCAAGGCAGTGCCATCAACACCAACCCCGTATTGGAGACGGTCTATTAAAATGGCGTGATCCACAGTATTGAACGCTACGCTGAGGTCAAGAAGAATTAGAATGACAGAGTCACCTGAGTCGGTAGAGAGGAGCAGGTCATTGTACACTTTCAGCAGGGCAGACTCTGTGCTATGATAAGCCTCAAAACCTGACTGAAATCTTCCCAAGGTGTTGTTTTGGTGTAAGCAGGGCAGCAATTGACTGACAATAATCTTTTCAAGAACATTTGACAGGAATGGAAATTTAGAAATAGGGCTGTAATTACTAGGTAAGGTAGGGTCTAAGTTGGGTTTTTTCACACAGCACGTTTGAAGCAGGTGCCATGGAATCAAACTTGAGAAGTACATGCAGATTCTCATCCATCACACAATACCATCAGGGAGGTGTCTGATTAGTCCCAATTTCATTCAATAGTGGACAATGATCTCAAACACACAGCCAAGGTCATGAAGAACTACCTTCAGTGAAAAAGAGAACAAGCAATTCTGCAAAAGATGCAGTGGCCTCCACAGAATCCTGATCTCAACAACATCTAGGCTGAACAAAAACAAAAACAGGAGGAATTCTGCAGATGCTGGAAATTCAAGCAAAACACATCAAAGTTGCTGGTGAACGCAGCAGGCCAAGCAGCATCTGTAGGAAGAGGTGCAGTCGACGTTTCAGGCCGAGACCCTTCGTCAGGACTAACTGAAGGAAAAGACACCTAGGCTGTCTGGTTATCTGGCGAGACACAGGCAAGACTGCCAAAGTCTGCAGAAGAACCGTGACAGGTTCTCCAAGATGTTTGGAACAACCTACCAGTTAACTTCCTTATAAAACTGTATACAGTGAACTTAAAGAGAAGTGATGCAGTTTTAAAGGCAAAAGCTGGACACACTGGTCACACCAAATACTGATTTGATTTAGTTTTTTACTGTTTTCTGATCTCCATAGTAACATTTTTTAATACTTAGAAACTTTTCATTTCATTATTTTTAAAAGCATCTTCACTTTACAGAATTTTTCTTACATGTGCCCAAGACTTTTGCACACTGTATATCTACAAAGTATTTTTATTATCCATTATTATTGTGTTATTATTAGGTGCTGTATGTGATTTATGTACTGTGTTTTGCACCTTGGCCCCAGAGGAACATTTGTTTCATTTATCTGTATACGTATATAGTTGAATGACAATAAACATGAACAGCAGAAAATGAGCTTAGATGGGAATCTTACTTGGCATGGACCAGTGAGGGCAATGGGCCTGCTTCTGTGCTCTCTGACTCCGTGATGGAATGTGACAATCAGGGAGCATTACCAATCCATAACTGCTGGATTTCAATGACATATGGTTACAGCATATAATGCAACACCAATTTTCTGACTTCTGACAATAAATTTATTCACAATGACAAGGCCTTACCTTCCCCATTGTGGCTGAATGCCACTTTCCGACAGGATTTCAAGTGGTGTCCCGAGGACCATAGCTCCTGGTTTCCCAACTCTTCGCACGAGTATGATACGCTGCAACACAATTCATGGCAGACATTCACTGTATTCTTGCCCATGTATTTCTCATTGCTCCTCTTGGTGCACTGTATATTTGCACCCAATCCCTCAATGCACCACAGAAACAGCCACTGTTGGTTGCAAGTTATGTATAAATCACCCACAATCTTCAATACTCCTGCTAAAAATCACAAGTTCACACAAAACCATATACTTTGCTTGCATACTGCCCTTCAATCCTATCACCACCAGGATTTTGGTTTGAAGGGGAAGAAGCAAGAGAACAACCTGAGGTTTTCTGGTCTCTAGCTACAAGTCTTAAGATACAGTGAATAAGACCATAAGATAAAGGAGCCAAATTAGGCCAATTGGCCCATCTAGTCTGCTCTGCCATTTCACCATGGCTGATCCTTCCCCCCACCCCCCCCCGTATCTCTTCATGCCTTGAACAATCAAGAACCTATCAACCTCTGCCTTAAGTATACATGGCCTCCACAACAGCCTGTAGCAACAATTTCCACAGGTTCACCTCTCACTGGCTAAAGAGATTTCTCCTCATCTCCGTTCTGAAAGTTCACGCCTCTATACCAAGACTGTGGTCTTAGATTCTCCCATCATAGGAAGCATCCTCTCCACATCCACCCTATCAAGGCCTTTCACCATTTGATAGGTTTCAATGAGGTGACCCCTCATTCTTCTCAATTCTATTGGATATAGATCCAGAGCCATCAAACACTCTTTGTATGATAAGCCGCTCAATCCTGGAATATTTTTTGTGAATCTCCTTTGAACCCTTTCCAGTTTCAGAATGTCAATTCTAACATAGGGATCCAAAACTCCTCACAATACTGCAAGTGAGGCCTCACGAGGTCTTTATAAAGTCTCAGCACTACATCCTTGCTTTTATATTCTAGTCTTCTTGAAATTAATGCTAACATTGTATTTGCCTTCCTCATCAGTCTCACCCTGCAAATTAACCTTTAAAGAATCCTGCACAAGTACTCAAAGTCTCTTTGTGACTCCTTTTTTTTGTATTTCTTCTCCATTTAGAAAATAATCAACTCTTTAATTTCTTCTACCAAAGCGCACAATACACTTCCCCACACTGTATTCCATCTGCCACTTCTTTGCCCATTCTCCTAATCTGTCTAACTCCTTCCGTAGCATCTCTGCTTCCACAAAACTACCTGTCCCTCCACCTATCTTCATATCATCTGCAAACTTTGTAACAAAGCCATCAATTCTGTAATCTAAATCATTGACATAACATTTCCAGTATTGATATCAGATGTCCAGCATCTGCAGTATTTTACTTTCAACACAATTGCACCATAGGTTTAGAATACAAAAAATACCATCCACAACAGGTAATGTAACAAGTCAACATTGTTTGAGGAGTGAACACTGTTTGGACAGCAGGGAGAACTTCTCTTTTACAAAATAGTGCCATGGAATCTTTTAAATCCTCCAGCAGAGTAGCAGCAGGGTCTCAGGTGACTGCATTTGAAAGGCAGCAACCTGGTAACACCTCTCTCGATAAAATCATTGAGAATAAGACCATAAGATATTGGAGCAGAACTGGGCTACTTGGCCCATCGAGTCTGATTTATTATCCCTCTCAACCCTATTCTCCTGCTTTCTCCCCGAAACCTTTGATGCCCTGACTAATCAAGAACCTATCAACCTCCACAATGATTACAGTCAATGACTCAGCCTCCACATATCCATGGCAATGAATTCACACAGATTCAAAACCCCCTCGCTAAAGAAATTCCACCCCATCTCTGTTCCAAATGGATGTCCCTCTGTTCTGAGGCTGTGCCCTCTGTCTTGGATTCACCAAGTGTAAGAAACATTCACTCTATCCAGGCCTTTCAGAACTCGATAGTTTATTCTTCTAAACTCCAGCGAGTACAGACATCATATGTTAACCCTTTCATTCCCAGAATCATTGTCACGAACCTGTTCTGGACCCTCTCCAATGCCAACACATCTTTTCTTACCGAAGGGGGCCAAAACTACTCACAATACTAAAAGTGGAGTCTGACCAATGTCTTATAAAGCCTTAGTATCATATCCTTGCTCTTATATTCTAGTCCTCTCACTAATAGTGCCAACATCACATTTCAAACAAAAGAAAATCTATAGATGCTGAATCCACAAACCCGCTTGTCCGGGTAGACCCATTGTCTCAGCTTGTTTCTGCCCCACTGAATTCCCATCAGCATTCCTCGAGTGTTTTATCCTCCCTAGTTCAGTCCCTTCCTACCTACATCTGTGACACCTCACACACTCTTGATCTTTTCAAGGATTTCATGTTCCCTGGCCCCCATCATCTTATTTTTACTATGAACATCCAGTTCCTATTCACCTCTATCCCCTCACTAGGAGGGGCTCAAAGCTCTGTTTTTTTTCTGGACACCAGACTATACCAGTTCGCCTCCACAACCACTCTCCTCCACCTAGCAGAACTTGTTCTCACTCTAATTTCTCCTTTGGTTCCTACACATCCTTCAAACGAAAGGGGTAGCTTGGGCACTCACAGTTATGCCTGCCTGTTTGTCAGCCACGTGGAACAGCCTACATTCCAAGCCTACACTGGTGACTGTCCCGCACTTTTCCTACACTACATTGATGACTGCATTGGTGCTGCTTCCTGCACCTGTGCTGAACACGTCGACTTCATCCACTTTGCCTCCAACTTCCACCCTGCCCTCAAATTCACCTAGGCCATTTCCCACGCCTTCCTTCCCTTTCTCGATCTCACTGTTTCTATCTCTGGAGACAGATTATCCACCAATGTCTATTACAAACCCATGGACTCTCACAACTACCTAGACTACACACAGCTGCTTGTAGAAACACCATCCCCTTCCTTCAATTCCTCAGTCTCCGCTGCACCTGCTCTCAGGGTGAGGCTTTTCATTCTAGAATGAAGGAGATGCCCTCCTTTTTCAAAGAAAGGGGCTTCACTGCTTCCACCATCAACCTGCCCTCAGCCTCTTCCATTTCACGGACACCTGCTCTTACCCCATCTTCCGGCCACCCTGCAAGGGATAAGGTTCCTCTTGTCCTCACCTACCACCCCACCAGCTTCTGCATCCAGCACAAAATTCTCTGAAACTCCTGCCACCTCTAACAGGATCCCAGCACCAAACACATCTTTCCCTCACCCCCCACTTTCTGCTTTCCACAGGGATCGCTCCCCAGGCAATTCCCTTGTCCATTCATTCCTCCCCACTGATCTTCCTCCTGGCACTTATCCTTGCAAGCAGAACAAGTGCTACACCTACCCCTACACCTCCCTCACTACCATTCAGAGCCCTAAATAGTCCTTCTAGGTGAGGTGACACTTCACCTCTGAATCTATGGGGGTCATTTACTGTGTTTAGTGCTCCCAGTGTGACCTCAGTGAGACCTGATGTAGATTGGGAGATCACTTCCCTGAGCATCTACGCTCTGTCCACCAGAACAAGTGGGATCTGCCTGTGGCTGTCCATTTTAATTCCACTTCCCATTCCCATTCCGATATGCATGGTCTCCTCCACTGCCGCAATGAGGCCAGACTTAGGTTGGAGGAACACCACCTTATATTCCATTTGGGTAGCCTCCAACCTGATGGCATAAGTATTGATTTCTCAAACTTCCTGTAATGCCCCCCACACCCCTCCTTCACCATTTCCCATCCCCTTTTCCCTCTCACACCTCACCTCCTTGCCTGCCCATCACCTCCCTCTGGTGATTCTCTCCCCTTTTTCTTTCTTCCTTGGCCTTCAGTCTCTTTCACCAATCAACTTCCCAGCTTTTTACTTCATTCCCTCCCTCTCCTTGTTTCATGTAACACCTGGTGTTTTTCCCCCACCCCCACCCGCCACACCTATTAAATCTCAGCTTCTTTTCTCCAGTCCTGCTGAAGGGTTTTGGCCCGAAATATCAACAGTACTTTTTCCCCCATAGATATTGCCTGGCCTGCTGAGTTCCTCCAGCATTTTGTATGCGTCTCTCTAACATCACATTTGCCTTCCTTACCACCAACTTAACCTGCAAGTGAATCTTTTAGGGAATCCTGCACGAGGACTCCTGAATGCCTTTACACCTCTGATTTTTGAAATTTGTCCCAATTTCAAAAGCAGACTACCCCTTTATTCCTGCTATCAAAGTGTATAACCATACATTTCCCTATACTATATTTCATCTGCCATTTCTTCGCCCATTCTCCCAATCTGTCTGAGTCTTTCTGCAGACTCCATACTACTTACCCACCACCTAACTTTGCATTGTCTGTAATTATGGCCACAATGCCATCCCTTCCATCATCCATATCATTGACATATAACACGAAAAGAAATGGTCTCAATACTGATCCCTGCCGAACACCATTTCTCACTGGCAGCTAACCAGAATAGGCACCCCTTAAAGCCACTCTTTGCTTCCTAACAGTCAACCAATCTTATCTCCATGCTGCTGTCTTTCCGATAATACCATGGACTCTTATCTTGTTCAGCAGCCTCATGTGTGAACCTTGTTAAAGGCCTTCTGAATACCCAAGTAAACAACATTCACTGACTTTCCTTTCTCTACCTGCCTTAAATTTCCTCAAAGATTTCCAACAGATTTATGCAAGATTTCCCCTTAAGGAAACCATGCTAACTTTGCCTACTTTATCATGCACCTCCAAGAACCCTAAAATCTTATCTTTAAAAATGGACTCCAACATCTTCCCCAACACTGATGTCAGGCTAACTGGCCTATAATTTCCTTTCTTCTGCCTCCCGCCTTTCTTAAAAAAAGGACACAAGGATTCGATTAGGGAGCTCAAGGTAAAGGAACCCTTAAGAGGCAGTGATCATAATTGTCTCTTAAAGGTTCCTTTACCTTAAGCTCCCTAATCAAATCTGTTTCATTACACAGCACCCAAACTAGAATTTCCTTTTCGCTAGTGGGCTCAACCACAAGCTGCTCTAAAAAGCCGTCTCATAGGCATTCCACAAATTTTCTCCCTTGGGACCCAGCACCAACCTGATATTTTCCAATCTACCTGCATATTGAAATCCCCGATGACTATAGTAATATTGCCCTTATTATATGCATTTTCCATCTTCCATTGTAATTTATATCCCACATCCTGGCTACTGTTTGGGGGCCTGCATATAACTGCCATCACAGTCTTTTTATCTATGCAGTTTCTTAACTCCATCCTCTTTCTAAGGATCTGATTTCATTTTTTTTTAACCAACAGAGTCACCCCACTCTCTCTGCAACCTGCCAGTCCTTTCAATAAGCTCCCAAGCATGATCTTCTTTCAGCTACGACCCTGTTCTGAAAAGTTGACTTTTGTGCAGTTTCTTTTCAAACATAAATCCTCAAGAGCAGTGAGACTGATTTCAGGAAAAGTACAAAAAAAATTACTTCTATATGACCAACACACATCAAAGTTGCTGGTGAACGCAGCAGGCCAAGCAGCATCTATAGGAAGAGGCGCAGTCGACGTTTCAGGCCGAGACCCTTCGTCAGGACTATATGACCAATGTATTTTTAGAGCTTCAGTGTCAATCTTTCAGATGACAACTTTTAAAGTGCATAAACAATTATTTTTGAACATTTAGTGTAATGATTTACAGGAGTCTATGTTGACCAAATATTCCAGCAGTTGGCAAGCACATTAACATTTAGAACAATACACACAAAATCGTGGCCATGAGGCAGCATCTATGGAAAAGAATAAACAGTCGATGTTTTGGGCTGAGACCGGAAAGGAAGAGGGTAGACATCAGAATAAAAAGGTGGAGGGAGAGGAAGGAGAACTAGCTAGAAGCCAAGAGGGTAGGAAAGATAAAGGGATGGAGAAGAATGAATCTAATAGGAGAGGAGAGTGGATCATGGGAAAAATGGAAGAAGGAGGGGCAACAGGTGGGGTGATAGGCAGGTGAGAATAAGAGGTAAGAGCCCAGAGTGGGGAATACAAGAGGAGAGGGACAGGGGACGAAAATATTACCGGAAGGAGAAATCGGTGTTCGTGCCATCAGAATATGAGATGTTACTCCTTCACCCTGAGAGTGGCCCCATCATGGACTAAATGTCAGAACGGGAATGGGGATAAGAATTAAAATGGTTGCCCATCAGGACATTCTGCTTTTGGCAGATGGATGGAGGTGCTCAACATTTAGAATGCACAGAACTTGTTGATTACAAGAAAAGCAACAGAAGTTCAAGAGGATATCATGAACATCAAATTTCAAGCCCTGGACTTCTATTTATTTAGATACAATGTGGAATAGGCCCATCCAACCTTTTGAGCTGCACCACCTGGCATCCCCCAATTTAAACCTGGCCAAATCACAGGACAATTAACCTAGCAACCAGTAGGAGGAAACCAGAGCACCTGGAGGAAACCCAAACTGTCACAGGGAGAACATACAAACTCCTTACAGGAGGCGGCAGGAATTGAACCCAGATCATTGCTACTATAAAAGTGTGCTAACCACCATACCACTGTGCAGTCCTGTGTTATTGGATCCTTAACTTCCTCACATCAGTATGGATTGGAAACCTCAGCGATCATTAACAAGGCACACCTTAGGGTGCACACTTAGCCCCCTGCTCTAACTCTCGAAGCCTGTGACTGTGTGGCTAAGCATAGCTTCAGCAGCATGTACAAATTTGTTGATAACACTACTGTGGTTAGCAGAATCATGGATAGTGATGAGGAGGTAAATAGGACAGTTGGTTGAGTAGTGTTGTAATATCTATCTTGCACTCAGCAACAGCAAAACCAAAGGAATTGATCGTGGACCTTAGAAACGGGAAGTTGGGAAAATGCACACTAGTCCTTATTGAGGGGTCAGCGATGGAAACAGTGAGAAAAAACATAGAAACATAGAAAATAGGTGCAGGACTAGGCCATTCAGCCCTTCGAACCTGCACCGCCATTCAGTATGATCATGGCTGATCATCCCAGTCAGAACCCTGTACCTGCCTTCCCTCCATACCTCCTAATCCCTTTAGCCACAAGGGCCATATCTAACTCCCTCTTAAATACAGCCAATGAACTGGCCTCAACTGTTTCCTGTGGCAGAGAATTCCACAGATTCACCACTATCTGTCTGAAGAAGTTTTTCCTAATCTTGGTCCTAAAAGGCTTCCCCTTTAACCTCAAACTGTGGCCCCTCGTTCTGGACTTCCCCAACATCGGGAACAATCTTCCTACATCTAGCCTGTCCAATTCCTTCAGAATTTTATACGTTTCAATAAGATCCCCCCTCAATCTTCTAAATTCCAACGAGTATAAGCCTAGTCGATCCAGTCTTGCATCATATGAAAGTCCTGCCATCCCAGGAATCGATCTGGTGAACCTTCTTTGTACTCCTTCTATGGCAAGAATGTCTTTCCTCAGATTAGGGGGACCAAAACTGCACACAATACTCTAGGTGTGGTCTCACCAAGGCCTTGTACAACTGCAGTGGTACCTCCCTGCTTCTGTACTCAAATCCTCTTGCTATGAATGCCAGCATACCATTCGCCTTTTTCACCGCCTGCTGTACCTGCATGCCCACTTTCAATGACACCCAGGTCTCATTGCACCTCCCCTTTTCCTAATCGGTCACCAATCAGATAATAATCTGTTTTCCTGTTCTTGCCACCAAAGTGGATAACCTCACATTTATCCACATTAAATTGCATCTGCCATGAATTTGCCCACTCACCTAACCTATCCAAGTCACCCTGCATCCTCTTAGCATCCTCCTCACAGCTAACTTCTGCCCAGCTTCGTGTCATCCACAAACTTGGAGATGCTGCATTTAATTCCCTTGTCCAAGTCATTAATATATATTGTAAACAATTGGGGTCCCAGCACTGAGCCTTGCGGTACCCCACTAGTCACTGCCTGCCATTCTAAAAAGGTCCTGTTTATTCCCACTCTTTGCTTCCCGTCTGCCAACCAATTCTCTATCCACATCAATACCATACCCCAATACTGTGTGCTTTAAGTTTGCACACTAATCTCCTGTGTGGGACCTTGTCAAAAGCCTTTTGAAAATCCAAATATACCACATCCACTGGTTCTCCCCTATCCACTAGTTACATCCTCAAAGAATTCTGTGAGATTCGTCAGACATGATTTTCCTTTCACAAATCCATGCTGACTTTGTCTGATGATTTCAGCGCTTTCCAAATGTGCTGTTATCACATCTGTGATAACTGACTCCAGCAGTTTCCCCACCACCGACGTTAGGCTAACCGGTCTATAATTCCCCGGTTTCTCTCTCCCTCCTTTTTTAAAAAGTGGGGTTACAGTAGCCTTAAGTTCCTGGGTGTCGACATCCCAAAGAATGTATTCTGGGCCCAAACACATTGACACAATCAAAAAGAAGATGCACCAGAATCACTGCTTTATTGTAAGTGTCAGGAGATTCAGCATTACATTGAGAGCTGTGACAAAGTTCTTCAGATTTACAAGTGGAAAGCATTCAGAGTGGTCTCATCACACCCTGGTATGGAAAATCCAACGCATGGGATCACAAGAAGCTATACAGGGTGTGGTGGACTCAGCCCTTTTCATCACAGGTACAGCTCTCCCTATCAGAGGTGTCTCGGGAAGACAACATTCGTCATCAGTTACCACGACCAACCGCATCATGCCTCTTCTCATTGCTGCCATCAGGCAGAAGGAACAGAAGCTTAAGACCTCAAGGGTCAACAACAGCTTTTTCTCCACTGCTGTAAGGTTCTTGAATTGACCTGAAAAACTAATCCTATCTCAACTTGCATTCATTTTATGTTTATTTTGTTGGGTAAGTTATATTTAAGTAGTTTATGTAATTTATGTTTCTCAACGTTGTAATGATCTGTGCTACAACTAATTTTCATGGCATGTATAAACATGAAATAAAGCAAGATCTGGACAATTGACAAGAGTCTAACCTCCTCAAGCTTAATAATCAATGATGTAGCCACTACCAACTCCGCCAACATTTTACATTCCCCTCACCCAACCACCCCACCATCATCAACATTCCAGGAATCACTATTGAACAAAGTTGAACTGGACCAGCCAACTAAACAGCATGACTACCTCTTGCCATCCATAATCTCAAAGATACCTGTCAATACTATGAAGGAATACTCTCCATTCACCTAAATCACAACTAAACAGTCCACTTGACTGGTACCTTATAAACTGTAACTCTTGTTCCCTCTCCAAGTAACTATGGATCTTGAAATCCCAATGCAATGTTGGCAAATGTAGCCCTTCCACTCTCACAACCTGCCATGTCTATTAGTCTGATTTTTATAAACTCAATGACTTTCAGGAAAGGAAACCAGCCCTCACTTGAATTAGCCAATGTGCCTGATGCTTAACTGCTCTGAGTAATCCAGTAAGCCCCTAAAATAATGCTGGTCATGAAGTGTAAACGTCAACTGAAGAAATGTTGATCTGAGATTGCCTTCTCACAACCAGATAGGCAGTGCCACTGGAACAGATACACAAAACTTGGAAGAATGTGCCCTTCCTCTTACATGGTGAACTGTACCTTCTAAAATGCATACTATAAAAGCAATGCCATGGTCAGATCCAACTAGTCACTATCTTTTGTTTATTATTTGTTGCAGGACAATGTACAGGAGACAGTGGGCCGATACATTTATTCCCATCTTATACATTTAGAGAATTGTCTTGGTTACTGTACTTCAACTGTCTTAGACCACACTTGGAGTATATTCAGTTCTGCTCACCTCATTACAGGAAGGCCGCAGAAGCTTTAGAGAGGATGCACAGGAAATTTACCAGGATGCTGTCTGGATTAGAGAGCATATTTTACGATGATAGCTTGAGCGAGTCAGGGCTTTTCTCTTTGGAGAGGGGGAGGAGGATGAGAAGTGATTTGATATAAGTGTACAAGGTAATAAGAGGTATAGATAAATGGATAATTCAAGGGAGATGTAATTTTAATGTGTTTGAGTAAAGTATAGGGAAGATGTCAGAGATAAATCATTTTTTACAAAGATGCCAAGACAATCATGGATCAGCCATGTCATATGGCACAGCACATAATGATGACGATGAATAGCAGGTGCATGGAACATCCTGCCAGGTGTGGTGGTAGAGATAAATTAGGAACAATTAACAGACTCTTAGATAAACATAAGGACGAAAGAAAAATGGAGGGCTATGTGGGAGGGAAGGGTTAAACTGATCATAGAGTAGGTTAAAGGGCTGGCACAACATCGTAGGCTGAAGGGTCTGTACAGTGTTATACTGTTCTGTGAACCGTGCATAGAAATACATACACAAATACATCTCCATCAACATCTCCTGCTGCGATGATGTCCCGTGCCGGGTGGAAAGCGATGGTATTCACGATGGCGCTGAAGGTAATGTCTTCCGGAGTCTCCCTAATCCTGGGTTCATTTGTCTGCTCCTCAATATCGGAATCATCCTGTTGAAAGGATTAGACAGTCACCTCGACAAACTGCTTAAATCCAGACAAGCCGAAACTTCAAAATAACCAGTGACAAGAAGAGATCACGCAGCATGAAGGGTTGGGGGTTAAGAAAGGAAGACAAACACCATCCCCGGGTGAGGGCTGTGGACGCAGCTCAGAGACCAGAGACCCTCTATGTACTATCGAGAGAGCGGGTGTACATCCCACCGGGAGGCCAACCGCAGAGTATCTGCGCAAAACACGCCAAAAGGGAGCGAGGGTCCTACATACAGACAAATGCCCCCCAACCCCCATCGGTTCCACACAAGCTCAAGCCTCACCATGGACAACGCCATATTAATCCCAGAAGGCAACAGCTGCGCACTAACGCATCCGGGTTAAAGTTCGCCCCAGTGATGGCGGAGAGAGAGATTGGGAAATACTTAGGGGTGCGAGGGAGAGCTAGGGATAGAGGGAATGCGAATCATTCTGCATCTGCCCACATCACATTGGAACGCAGCCTTATGTCATCCACATACTTGGAGATATGACATTTATTTTCTCTGTGCAGATTGTGAATATATCGTAAATGTCTGGTGTGTCTGCATTATTTGTAACAAGAATTTTTTTAAAGTATTGCACTCTGCTGCTGCTGCAAAATAATAGATTTCACGACATACGTCAGTATTGATAGACCTGATTCTGAGCTGTCGACGCTGCTGTCCTATACTGATATATATACACATATATACCTCATACTGAGACAGGCCCGTGTGTTCCTTCTGTGTCCTGTTGGTCACCCAGTTTTTGCTCCATAACTGGACCTTGTCCGCAGTCTCATGGTCTTCAATGTTTCCCACCAGTCTCGCCCGTGGGATTTTATCAGCAACTTTCTGAAAGTCCAAATACACACCTCCCACTGGCAGACATCCCACCCTGCAAAAACCCATTTCAGGGAGATAGCACCCCCCCCCCACCCCCACATGTGCGCATGTATATGGGACATTTGATTATGAAAGAACACAACAGTTTATTTGACACATATTGAAACTATTTACACACACACACACACACACACACACACACACACATATAAATATATAATTCCTTGTTGAGTATTTTGCTGGCAATCTCAATGCTAATGCAAATAGCTTTTCTATTTCTTTTGCAAACTTTCCTTGTACTGTGATGTGGCTCTGCTGAAAAGAACTGTGAAATACTTGAGCAGCCTTCCCTGCGATTCGCCTCCCTAATATGTTGTGGTCCCTGAAGGAAATAAAAGCATAAGGTGTACCCTTATTATATTGTCTTATGGAATACTTTGTTTAGTGGTTTTGTCTAATCTGTACACCAATCTGTAATCTGTAAACTGCGTATATGCAGAATATGACAATAAAATACAGTATGTACTTATATATTATCATGGAGTGGTTTTTTAATTCTGTTACAACTTTAAGCATGTCTGCAGGGAGTTTGGCCTCATCACGGAGGACATCAATAGAGTAGCTCCTTAGCAGCTAGCCAGCTAGTTTAAATAACGTTAGCTATGCTAATGAATGAATGACACCTGTTAAACTCACCTCAACATGTCTTTTACAGTCCTAACCCATCATGGGCAATAGAAAAGTCACTGTTGCAAACAGTGCAGCGAGCAACACTGTCATTATTTTTGACCCCTATTAGGCAGGGGTACACTTTAGTGTAGTCTGGGGTGAAGTGCGTTTTGTATTTTTTTTCTTCAAACACTTTGCCATGGCAGTACAGGACACGAAACTGAACTGATGGAGAGACAGAGGTCGACTGTAAAGCCCACCCACAGAGAAAATTGATAGGTCTACTTAGCACAAAGAGAAACCAATCAGGATGCTCACTCTTGCTCCCACTCTCGATCTCGCTCCCGCTCCTGCTCTCGATCCCACTCCCGCTCCTGCTCTCCCTCTCCCTCTCATTTCCGGGGTGTTGTATATAATTTGCGGGCGTCAGTGAGCTGCTATTAATATGCGGGAGCCTCCCGGAACTTCCGGGAGAGGTGGGATGTCTGCACTGGTTCTCTCTCATCTGCTCTGCTGGTTATATCCTGGAAAGATGGCAGTAACTATAACAAATCTGAATAAATCTACTTTGACTAATCTATCACTCTTTGCCAAATGCTTTGCTGGTACACCTTTCATATGGACCCAGTATTTTCCCCACAACTTAATGTCAGGCAGACCGGTCTATGATTCCCTGTTTCATTTCTACTTCTTTTTTTTTTAAAAACAGTGGGGTTACATTAACCATAGACACAAGAGATTCTGCAGATGCAAAATGCAGGTCTGGTTTTGGGCTGAAATGTTAACTGTTTATTACCCTTCATAGATGCAGCTTGACTTTCTGACTTCCTCCAGCATTTTGTGTGTGTGTTACATGTTAGATTAACCACTCTTTATCCAATGGGACTCTCCCAGAGTCTGGATCATGCTGGGAAAGACCATTCCCCTCCCACACCCCAGGGAAGCACACACCAGGATGGTCATTAGCCTTTCTCGATACACACTGCCAAGTATGATGCATCCCAGAAATTCCTCTATCATATTATCACCATTTTGGTTTGCCCAATCTGTATGTCCCCATAATTAGTGTTGCACCTTATTGCGTGCAATTCTAATTTGTTCAATACTTTTTCTATATAATCACAATTATATACATTTGAGTTAGTGAAGAGAAAATGAGTGGCTAAATGAATAGGTGAGTATGAATAATTCTCAGTAAGTAAGTAAGATATCAGTGACTGGAAGTGGGTAAAAGTGTGGCTCAAATCAGTACAAAGAGATTTTGTGGCCATTACACAGACGTGGTTGCAGGGTGGAGAGGATTGGGAATTAAATATCCAAGGATATCAGGTAATATGGAAGGATAGGCAGGAAGGTAAGGGAGGTGGTTAGCACTCTTAATTAAAGAAGAGATCAGGGCGATAGCGAGAGCTGATATAAGATCTGAGGAGCAGAATGTTGAATCCATCTGGGTAGAGATTGGGAATAGTAAAGGGAAAAAAATCACAGGTGGGAGTTGTCTATTGGCCACAAATAATAACATTACAGTGGCACAGGCAATAAATAGAAAAGTATCTGAGACATGTAAGAATGGAACAGCAGTTGTCATGGGGAACTTTAACTTGCACATAGATTGGGTGAATCAAGATGGTCGTAACAGTCTTGAGGAGGACTTCATAGAATGCATCTGCGATGGCTTTCTTGAACAGCATGTTACTGAACCTACAAGAGAATGTGCTAGCTTAGATCTGGTCCTGTGCAATAAGACAGGTAAAATTAGTGATCTTGTAGCTAGGGGTCCTCTTGGAAAGAGTGATCACAGTATAATTGAATTTCTCATACAAATGGCGGGTGCAATAGTTCAATCTAAAAGCAGTGTATTATGCCTAAACAATGGAGACTACAATGGGATGAGGGAAGATTTGGCTAGTGTAGACTGGGAACACAGGCTATATGGTGGGATAGTTGAAGAACAGTGGAAGACTTTCAAAGGGATTTTTCACGGTGCTCAACAAAAGTATATTCCAGTTAAAAGCAAGGACAGTAAGGGTGGGGAGAGCCAGCCTTGGATAACTAAGAAACTAAAAGAAGGCATCAAACTAAAAGCTTGTGCATACAAAATTGCCAAGAGTAGTGCAAAACTGGAAGATTGGGAAAACTTTAAAAAGCAATGAAGTACCACTAAGCGAGCAATAAAAGATTACGAAAATAGTCTAGCACAAAATATAAAAATGGTTAGTAGAATTAATATTGGGTAATGAGGAAATGGCAGAGACTTTGAATGACTACCTTGTGTTGGTCTTCACTGTGGAGCACACGTCTAACATGCTAAAGAGCGATGTTATGGAAACGATGGGAGATAGTGCCTCTCCTTAAAATACCAGTGATATCATTAGATTCTCGAAAGGCTATGGCTAAGGGTTCTAAAGCCAGATCAAAAAACAAAGGACTCAACGGACAGCCTTGTCTGGTGCCACGTTGAAGCTTAAGTAGTTTGGAGTTCTGAGAATTAGTAATAACCCTAGCGGAGGGAGCTAAATAAAGTAATTTAATCCATTGAATGGAATCAGGTCCAAAATTGAATTTTTCTGAAGTTTTAAATAAATAATTCCATTCAACTCTGTCAAAAGCCTTCTCAGCGTCCAGGGATACCACACATTCTGATATCTCCTTATTAGGAGAATAGATAACATTTAATAAATGACAAATATTAAAATGAGAATATTGATTTTTGATAAATCCAGTCTGATTATCAGAAATGACAGATGGTAAAATATTTATAATCCTACGGGCCAAAACTTTAGATAGAATTGAGGATAAGCAAAATGGAAGCCTCATAGAAAGATTAGGCAGCCTGCCCAATTTAAATGAATCTGAAAAAACTGAACATAAATGAAGTAGAAGCAGTGAGGGAAAGGTCTTATAAAACTCTCCAGAAAATCCATCTGGACCCGGAACTTACTTGGAGTGCAATGAGCACACAACCTCGACAATTTCCTCAAAAGAAATAGGTTATTCCAGCTACTTTCTGTTCTCAACAGAAATTACAGGAATGTTTAATTGGTCTAAAAAATTGTTCATTACAGTGTTATCCTTAGGAGAGTCAGAGCTATAGAGTCTAGAATAAAATTCTCTAAAAGTATCATTTATTTCTAAATGATCAATTGTCCTATCACCATTAACTTTATGTATTTCTTTAATCTGCTGTTTAGCTATAAAGGTTTTAATTTGATTAGCCAATAATTTACCTGTTTTGTCTCCATGAATATAAAATTGACTTTTATCTCTTAGGAGTTGAGTTTCAATTGGATAAGTTAAAAGGAGATCATATTTAGTTTCAATTTCAACATGCCTTTTGTATAAAGCAGGATCTGGAACCAAGGCATACTGTTGGTCTAATTGCTTCAACTGGTTAGCTAAATCACTTCTCTCTTTATTATCTTTTGTCTCAATACTTGCAGTATAAGAAATAATTTGTCCTCTGGTATACGCCTTAAAGGCATCCCATCTGATAAGACTAAAAGTCTCCTCTAACATATTCTCTTCAAAAAAAAAGAGTAATTTGTCTCTCCATAAACCTTAAAAAAATCTTTATCAGATAACAAATTAGATTAAAATGCCCAAACCTGTTTGTTTGAAGAAGGCTAGGGAGATTTAAAGATAAGAGCACAGGAGCACGATCTCTTTATATTCACAGGATCGAACTAATGGAATCATTTGGCTATCAATAAAAAAGTAATCAATCCTGGAATATATATGATGGACATGAGAGAAAAACGAATATTCCCTGTCCACTGGATGAAAAAACGCCAAACATCAACAATACCATATTTCATTAGAAAAGATTTAATAAACACAGCTGATGTATTTGGTATCACTAGTTTAGAAGATGAATGATCTAAAGCAGAATCTAAACAACAATTAAAATCTCCTCCCATCACCAATGAGTACAGACTCAGATCTGGCAAAAATGAAGATAAACACTCAAAGAAGCCTGGGTCATCTATATTCAGAGCATACTCATTGGCAAATACCATTAATTTGTTATCTAGCTTCTCTGATACTAAACAAATAACAAAACACCCATTAGTATCAGAAATTACTTTATGTTGAACAAAGGAAACTTTATTATCTATAAGGATCGAAACACTCTGGCTTTGGCTTGAAACGAAGAATGGAAATGAGAGTCCCTCCATCGATTAAAAAGGCGTGAATTGTCACATTTACATACATGAATTTCTTGAAGAAAAGCAATTGGTACCTTAAGTTTTTTAATATAGGCAAAAATCTTATTTCTTTTCACAGGGTGATTTAGCCTTTTGACGTTAGAACTAATTAAATTAATACTTTGATCCATTTTAAAACTATTTATAAGAAAGTAACAACCAGAGGAATGTATATTAAACCCAAACAATAAACTTTGAGCTATGGTAACTAGGCAACAGAGTTGACTAATGAAACTTAGTTACCAAATCAGCTTCAAGAAAAAAGAACTCCCCATTCTCCTCCCTCCTCCCTCCTCCCTCCTCCCAAAGAGAGAAAATCGGCCAAAAGGCAGCCGACACCTACCCCCACTAATATCATCCCCCCAGAAAAGCCTGCTGGAACTGCTCCAAAGAATTCAAGGTTGATTACTGTTCCAACCAAGACAAAGCAAAATGCAGTAAAAAAAAAAGCCTATATAGTTTTACCAAACAAAAGAAGCAATTATTCATACTGAAAAATATTAAACAGTTATATTTCTAAGTCTAAAAATTTCTGAGCCTCTTCGTTTGTAAGAAACCATTTCTTTGAGCCATCTTGCATTGTAATTCTCAGTCGAGCTGGATAACGAAGAGAAGGCTTGAAGTTTTTGCTATAAAGTTCCGCCATAACTTCACTGGTATTTTAAGGAGAGGCACTATCCACAAAGTTTCGCTTTATGCTGATGATCTATTGCTCTTTATTTCTAACGTCCAGACTTCGTTATTCCATGCGCTTTCTTTACCCTCCTGTTTTAGCCAATTTTCAGGTTATAAACTGAATTTACATAAGAGTGAACTTTTTCCTTTGAATAATTGGATATCAACTAATTCTAACCTTCCTTTCAAAATTGTAAGAAACCAATTTACTTACTTAGGTATAACAATTACTAAGAATTATATGTGCTTATTTAAAGAAAATTTTCTTACCCTATTGAATTATGTAAAAAGGACACTATCAAATTGGTCACCTCTTTTGTTATCATTGATTGGTCAAATTAGTTCTCTTAAAATGAATATTTTACCTAAATTTATATATTTTTTTCACGCATTATCTGTTTTTATCCCTAAATCTTTTTTTGATTCTCTTGATTCTATTATGTCATCCTATATATGGAAAAATAAGCATTCTAGACTAAACAAAATTCATCTTCAGAAAGCTAAAAAGTATGGAGGGTTAGCTTGACCAAATTTTGGATTTTATTATTGGGCAGTTAATATACATAATCTTACATTTTGGTTATAGAACATTAACCGTGAGGATTGTCCGATGTGGGTTTCTTTAGAAACTAACTCTGTTAATAAATTTTCTATTATTTCTCTTCTTGGATCCTCACTTCCTTTATTCCTGAGTAAATTAACTGACAATTTGGTAGTTAACCATACTATGAGAATTTGGGTACAATTCCGAAAATACTTTGGCTTATTGAGATTTTCTCCTTCAAGTCCCATTTTTTCTAATTTTTTAAAAAATCTTCTATGATAGATGTGGCTTTTAAAGAATGGGATAGATTAGGTATTAAATGCTTCCAGGACTTGTTTGTTGAGGAAAGCCTTCTATCGTTTGAGCAACTGTCAGCTAAATATAGCTTACCCAAAACTCACTTTTTTCGATACCTACAAATAAGAGACTTTTTACAGTTTCAAATATGTACATTTCCTAAAAGTCCTGATAAGAATCTACGACATGTAATTTTTAATTTGAAACCTTTTTATAATGGATCTATATCTAATATGTTGCTGGGAACGAGAAGTGTTCCTTTAGATAAAATTAAAAATCTTTGGGAACAAAACTTAAAGACTTCAATTTCTGAGGAAACTTGGAATGAAGTTTTTAAATTGGTTAACACTTCATCGTTATGCGCTCACCACTCTCTCCTACAATTTAAAATGGTTCATAGGGCTCACATGACCAAGCATAAGTTGTCTCACTTTTATTTGGATATATCTCCTTATTGTGATAAATGTAAGGGGAGGAGAAGATGGTGACGCGACGCAGCGCACGCAGCCGCTCCGAAATGATATCGTATTTGTAAGTAGGTCCCATACACAATCCTAATTTGATGGAGACAGACGTGAGAAGCACGGAGGAACATCTGGAGAAACTTCTGAAATGCCCGCTTTGCTGCTGCTGCTACTGTGCAATCGAGAATCTCCAGAGGGGAAGGCCCCAAATCCTCGGCTTTGCCTATTGCCTGCTGCTGGGATCGCTCTGCGGAGATGGTGCTCGGTGTCGGAGGGCTGGTTGGAGGCTCAAAGTTTTCGGACAGACTCAGAGTTGGACTGTGGTTGGGTGCTTCCAAGATGCTGCATCGGCAAGTTTGCGGCGCTGGAAGCTCATGGCAGGGAGAGTTTTTCTTCCTTCTACCATCTGCGTGAGATGATGGGACTTTCGAGAGACTCTGAGACTTTTTTTTTACCATGCCCATGATCTGTTCTTATTAAATTACGGTATTGCTTTGTACCGTTGTAACTTCATGTTATAATTATGTGGTTTTAGTCTGTTTTTCAGTCTTGGTTTGTCTTGTGTTTGTGTGATATCATTCTGGAAGAACATTGTAACATTTCTTAATGCATGCATTACTAAATGACAATAAAAGAGGACTGCGTGTCCTCATAATCTAATCTAATAATGGAGAAGTTTCACTCATTCATATGTTTTGGACATGTCCAAGTCTTGAAAAACATTGGAAAGAAGTATTTCAAAGCTTTTTGGTACGTTTTAAAGTAAATTTTAAGCCTAATCCTTTGACTGCTTTATTTGGTATTGTTGGAGGAAAGGATACTATTTTGGAAAAATCTGATTTGCACATTTTGGCTTTTTTTTCTCTTATGGCTAGGAGGGTGCTCTTGCTTAAATGGAAAGATGCGGTCCCGCCCACTCACGTTAAATGGCTGCGTGATATGATGTCATGTTTAAATTTAGAGAAGATTCGGTGTTCAATTTCTGAATCTAATCAAGACTTTCAAACATTCTGGGGACCTTTTTTTGAACTATTTTCAAAACCTTTGATTTACCGTTAAAGCACAGATGACGGCTTTTTTTTCTTTTTTCTTCTTTACTAATCACCTTTGGTCTTGGTAGTGAGTAGATTTTTTTTCCATATAATAAATTTACTATCTTTCAATATTATGAATTAATCAATTTGTATGAATATAGAGTAAGGAGTTTGTATGTGTGATTCAGTATAATGTATTTAATATACAGGTGTCCCCCGCTTTTTAAACGTTTGCTTTACGAAACCTCACTGTTACAAAAGACTACATTAGTTCCCTGTTTTCGCTCTCCGAAGGTGTTTTCACTGTTACAAAAAAAAAGCAGCGTACGAAAAAAATCAGCGTGCGCCCCGAGTAGCTGCTCTCCCCGGATTCAGAACTGCATTCTCGCCGGCATTGCTTAAACACGTGCCTGTGAGCAGTCGTTTGCAAGATGAATTCTATGGTATCGGAAAAGTCTAAAAGAGCTCGCAAGGGTGTTACACTTAGCGTAAAACTAGACATAATTAAGCATTTCGATTGTGGTGAACGAGTAAGGACAAAGTGAGTTTGGCTTGTGGAAGTTGACGAACATAATGTTGAAGCGGTTTTGGCATCCCATGACCAAGATCTGATAGATGAAGAGCTGATGCAATTGGAAGAAAAAAGGATAGCAATCGAAACCGAATGCAGTAGCGAATTGAACATGAAGCAACTGCATGAGATTTTCGCTGCAATGATAAAGTACGACTTTAATTTTGAAAGGGTGCGTAGGTTTAGGGGATATTTGCAAGACGGTTTGAGTCCTTACAAAGAACTGTGTGACAGAAAAATGCGCAAGGCTCAGCAGTCAAGCAAGCCTTCCACATCAGCCACAGAAGACGACGAACCTCGACCTTCGACATCGAGGCGGGCAGAGATAGAAGATGACCTGCCTGCTCCAATGGAAACAGATGATGACGAGATGACACCGCAGTGTCCCACCACCCCAACCCCCAGGCCACGGACAGATACTGATTCGTGGAGAATGCAGCAGTAGCCGGGAGACACACAGCACATCTTTAAGAAAAAAGCCGAAATAAACATGCTAATTAATTAGGTGCCGCCCGACACGTAATTGTCAGCCCAGATCAGAGACGACGCAATTAGAAATTGGCACTAATCTGGGCCGACAATTACGTGCCAGGCGGCACCTAAGTAATTAGCATGTTTGTTTCGGCTTTTTTCTTAAAGATGTGCTGTGTGCCTCCCGGCTACTGCTGCACCCCTGCATGCTTCGCGGATCGGTATCGGCTGGCGGTCCGGAGGGCGGGGGCCACTGCACCACCCAACCTGCGACGACTCAGTCTAACATACCATCATCAGTGTGCTCGGCGCTGTCCCGATTCCGGTAAGTGATACTATACTGTACATACATTATTTCTACTTCATATAGGCCGTGTATTTTTACGTGTTATTTGGTACGATTTGGCATCTTCATAGCTTAAAGGTTACTGCAGAGCGCTTGCGCCGAGTTTTTGCCAATAGCGCTTGCATGAGATTTTCTGCTGATAGTGCTTGTGTGAGATTTTCACTACGGAGAACAGTGCAGTAATGATTGTGGCAAAGTATTTCTACTTTATATAGGCTGTGTATTTATCATATCATTCTTGCTTTTACTATATGTTACTGTTATTTTAGGTTTTATGTGTTATTTGGCATGATTTGGTAGGTTATTTTTGGGTCTGCGAACGCTCACAAAATTTTCCCATATAAATAAATGGTAATTGCTTCTTCGCTTTACAACATTCCGGCTTATGAACTGTTTCATAGGAACGCTCTACCTTCGGATGGCGGGGGAAACCTGTACTTCTTTTTCCTTGAACTCTGTATTCTCCTATGTAGAAAATTAATAAAAATATTGAAAAAGCTTACGATGGGAGGTGAGGACCTTGGTACACTAATAAAGAAGTAGTGCTGAGCAATCTTGTGGGCCTGAAAATAGATAAGACCCCTGGTCCTGATGGAATGCATTCCAGAGTACTGAAAGAAATGGCAGAAGTTATAGTAGAGGCTTTGGAGATAATTTACCAAAATTCTCTGGACTCTGGGCAGGTCCCAGCAGATGGGAAGACGGCGAATGTAATATCACTGTTCAAAAAAGGATATAGGTAAAAGTCAGGTAACCATAGGCCTATTAGTTTAAATATCTGTAGTTGGGAAAATGCTTGAAGCTGTCATTAAAGAAGAAATAGTGAGGCATCCGGAAAGAAATGGATCCATCAGGCAGATGCAGCGTGGATTCAGCAAAACATGCTGGAGTTCTTTGAGAGGATATTTATTTGGATTTCCAGAAGGCATTCGATAGGGTGCCACATAAAAGACTTATCCATAAGATAAAGATGCATAGAGTCAGTGGTGATGTATTAGGATGGATAGGGGATTGGTTAACTAATAGAAAGCAGAGAGTTGGGATAAATGGGTGTTACCCTGGTTGGCAATCAGTGGTGAGTGGTGTGCCTGAGTGGTCAGTGCTGGGCCACAACTGTTCACGATATACATTAATGATCTGGAAGAGGGGACCAATTGTAGTGGATCTAAGTTTGCTGTTGATACTAAATTGAGTGGAAAAGCAAATTGTGCAGAAGATATGGAGAGTCTGCAGAGAGATATAGATGGGTTAAGTGAGTGGGCAAAGGTCTGGCAGATGGAGTACAATGTTGGTAAATGCGAGGTCATCCACTTTGGAAGGAAAAATGAAAGAGCAGATTATTATTTAAATACTAAAAAAATGCAGCAGGCTGCTGTGCAGAGGGATTTAGGAGTGCTTGTGCATGAATCACAGAAGATTGGTTTGCAGGTACAGCAGGCTATCAAGAAGACAAATGGAATGTTTGGTCTTCATTACTAGAGGGATTGAATTTAAGAGCAGGGTGGTTATGCTGCAACTGTACAGGATACTGGTGAGGCCGCACCTGGAGTACTGTGTGCAGTTCTGGTCTCCTTACTTGAAGAAGGATATACTGACTTTGGAGCGGTGCAGAGGAGGTTCACCAGGTTGATTCCAGAGATGAGTGGGGTTTGACTACAAGGAGAGATTGAGTTGCCTGGGACTGTAATTGCTGGAATTCAGAAGAATGAGAGGAGATCTTATAGAAACATATAAAATTATGAAAGGGATAGATAAGGGCAGGAAAGTTGTGTCCACTGGTAGGTGAGACTAGAACTAGGGGACATAGCCTCAAGATTTGGGTGAGTAGATTTAGGACAGTGATGAGGAGGAACTGCTTTTCTCAGAGATTGGTGAATCTGTGGAATTCTCTGCTCAATGAAGCAGTGGAGGATACCTCGGTAAATATACGTAAGACAAGGTTGGATAGATTTTTGCATAGCAGGGAATTAAGGATTATGGGGAAAAGGCGGAGATGAGTTCGCGGCCAGATCAGCCATGATCTTATTGAATGGCGGAGCAGGCTCAATGGGCCAGATGACCTACTCCTACTCCTATTTCTTATGTTCTTATGAAAGATGCATTGTTTATGTGATACAGACTTTGAGAATGAACAGAAGAGTAATAGTGGTTGTGTAATGATATGTCAATACATGGGATGTAAGTGTGACAAACTGAGTGAGAGTGTAGATCAGGGGTGGCCAATCTTTTACATTTCATGCATCACGAGTTCAGATGCACCATACAACTCTTGTACCCCGATTCAATTCTTGTAAAAATATGTTAATATAGAACTCGTGCATGAAAAAAATCACATCTGAACTCGTGTGTGAAAAAAATCACATCTGAACTCGTGCGTGAAAAAATTGACGCATGGAATGTAAAAGATTGGCCACCCCTGGTGTAGATGAAGGTGAGATTCAGTGAGCCAAAGATTCAGTGGAGTATGAGAGTGTAGGACAGCATGGGAGCAGTTATGATGGTAAGCAAGTGAAGGAACATATAGTGACAATGAAGTCCATGAACCTCCTGCCACCAGATGCTAAGGGAACACCACAGCTTCCCCACTGATTGTCAGAGGTTGGAGGAAAGTTGATATTCTAAGACCTGGGATCTGAGATTGGCAGCACCTCAAAAACCCAGGGGCTGGTTGTGCAGACAGCATGGAGAGCCTCTTAGTTGTCATCTTACAACGTTAAAGAGGTCATTTGGTCCATACCAGCAAAGCACTCATCCGTCCATTCCCCACTGACAGAATGGATAGAAAGCAGATAGGAGCACTATCACCTTACTGCCAGGCTCTGTCCTGGTCACAATAACTGACTCGAAGCCAACCTTTCCAGCCTTGTGGAGTGCAACAATAAGCACCCCCACATCCGTGCTGTTCACAGTACAGTCCATTGCTGGGCTTCATTCTTGCACGTTGATTTTGTCCACTAGTTGGAAAGTACACAAAATCACTTGGTGCGTAGTGATACCCGCCCAGTTTTGTAATGGGCATTCATCAAGGACACATAGACTGACAAGAAGAACAATTACTAAATAAACCATGCTGTTTGCAGAACCCATGCTCAGAGCCGACAGCACCAAACCATTCACAAGGTTTGTAAACTGACATGACAACGAGACACATTGGACAATGGAAGTGCATTAACTGGATTGCATGCAACTAGGCCCCAAACATCAACTGTACTCTTTTCCATAGATGCTGCCTGGCCTGCTGAGTTCCTCCAGCATTTTGTGTGTGTTGCTCAGATTTCCAGCATCTGCAGATTTGTTTGCGATTGGATGTCTTCAGTTAAGTTGTCTTGCACCATGATGGCAGAGATCAAGGAAAGTCCTAAACCAGACCAGTTATTTTGTCACTTAGCATATTAAATATGGTCATAGACGTATAGTATTTAATGTGCTGATCATTAATTAGTACACATACCAACCCCGTGCTACAGAAATCTGCACCACTGAATTCACAGCTCACTACCCAGACATTTCAGAGACAGAATGCAATTTGCTTTCATGGAATTTATGTGGAAAAAATAAATAAACAAACAAATACTTTTTCTCCACTCACGCTTCTTAATATACGAGCAGATGACACAGCTTCATGTCACCAAATGTCACAATCTTCTTGGAACTTGATGTTTACCTGTTTGTATTACCAGAGAATTATCCCTCACAAAACTAATGCTGAGTGTCAAAGATTTCTGTCCTCAAAAGCTTTTGGACTATCCACGTGAATTTCATTGTCTTGGTAAGATGTCTGAAAATTCAGAAGTGCATTTGTCAGTTGGATATGCTCCCATTGTAAATACTGTGATTCAATCAAAATATTGAGACAAGCTATGCAATTGTAACTATGGAAAATGAATTTTATCACCTGTTGTTATCTTTATTCTTAAGAGTGTCAAATCTCCATGTAGTTTGAGTTCAGAGAGATTCTACTAAGAGATTCTCCTGAGGCTTCTTCTACCAGTTCTACCTGGGCTGAATAAAGACCACATGTGGTTCATTCACAGTCGCAACATCCCAGCTATAAATGACACAAGCACACCTACTCAGTTCTCTCTGTCCAAGAATAAAATTAGCTCGACACTCACTACAGAAGAAAACTGAAAGATCATACAGAGTTGGTGTTCGAATAACGAGTGCACCAGTCAAAGCGGAGTGACCTGAGCATCAATTTGGTAAAGCTTTTAGATTCTCAGTTGATGAGATAACCAGTAAAATTACATTTTGGTAACAGAATGTTGGCTACAGACTTAATTAAGTTACAGACTAGGTCCTGATTATCCACAGGTCTAACAGTAAATCCAATGTTCTATTACAAAGATGGGTGCACTTTATAACATAATTAGTGAAGTTCCTGAAATGTGGGTATCATCACTGGTGCATTCCACGTCTCTACTTTTGTCTGCAGTTCCCTGTTACCACATTAGAAAGTAGTAATGAGGTTGTAACGAGGTCTAGAGTGGCCATTAAGGCCTAAAGAGTAGATCCTTAACAGAAGCCCCTAAAGAAAGGGGCTTCCCTTCCTCCACTATCAACTCTGCTCTTAAACGCATCTCCCCCATTTCACGTACATCTGCTCTCACTCCATCCTCCCACCACCCCACTAGGAATAGGGTTCCCCTGGTCCTCACCTACCACCCCACCAGCCTCCGGGTCCAACATATTATTCTCCGTAACTTCCGCCACCTCCAACGGGATCCCACCACTAAGCACATCTTTCCCTCCCCCCCTCTCTCTGCATTCCGCAGGGATCGCTCCCTACACAACTCCCTTGTCCATTCGTCCCCCCCATCCCTCCCCACTGATCTCCCTCCTGGCACTTATCCGTGTAAGCGGAACAAGTGCTACACATGCTCTTACACTTCCTCCCTTACCACCATTCAGGGCCCCAAACAGTCCTTCCAGGTGAGGCATCACTTCACCTGTGAGTCGACTGGGGTGATATACTGCGTCCGGTGCTCCCGATGTGGCCTTTTATATATTGGTGAGACCCGACGCAGACTGGGAGACCGCTTTGCTGAACATCTACGCTCTGTCCGCCAGAGAAAGCAGGATCTCCCAGTGGCCACACATTTTAATTCCACATCCCATTCCCATTCTGACATGTCTATCCACGGCCTCCTCTACTGTAAAGATGAAGCCACACTCAGGTTGGAGGAACAACACCTTATATTCCGTCTGGGTAGCCTCCAACCTGATGGCATGAACATTGACTTCTCTAACTTCCGCTAGGCCCCACCTCCCCCTCGTACCCCATCTGTTACTCATTTTTATGCACACATTCTTTCTCTCACTCTCCTTTTACTCCCTCTGTCCCTCTGAATATACCTCTTGCCCATCCTCTGGGTCACCCCCCCCCTTGTCTTTCTCCCCGGACCTCCTGTCCCATGATCCTCTCGTATCCCCTTTTGCCTATCACCTGTCCAGCTCTCGGCTCTATCCCTCCCCCTCCTGTCTTCTCCTATCATTTTGGATCTCCCCCTCCCCCTCCAACTTTCAAATCCCTTACTCACTCTTCCTTCAGTTAGTCCTGACGAAGGGTCTCGGCCTGAAACGTCGACTGCGCCTCTTCCTATAGATGCTGCTTGGCCTGCTGTGTTCACCAGCAACTTTGATGTGTGTTGCAGATCCTTAACAGTATTCTTTTATTAGCCTATTAAATGGCCATGCCCCTAATGCCAAAGCTTTACCTGCACTCTAAAATAATAACTGTCACTAAAACAACCAGCTGTACCACAATGATAATATGAGAGTTAAGTCCAATCCAGGGATGCAGTTGTACATTCAAACCCCAATTCCAAATACTGTCCCAAAAGGAGGGTTCCCTAGAGCCACTTTGGCCCCATTCTAATAGTCATAGTCATAGTCATAGTCATACTTTATTGATCCCAGGGGGAAATTTGTTTTTGTTACAGTTGCACCATAAATAATAAATAGTAATAGAACCATAAATAGTTAAATAGTACTATGTAAATTATGCCAGTAAATTATGAAATAAGTCCAGGACCAGCCTATCGGCTCAGGGTGTCTGACCCTCCAAGGGAGGAGTTGTAAAGTTTGATGGCCACAGGCAGGAATGACTTCCTATGACGCTCTGTGCTGCATCTTGGAGGAATGAGTCTCTGGCTGAATGTACTCCTGTGCCCACCCAGTACATTATGTAGTGGATGGGAGACATTGACCAAGATGGCATGCAACTTGGACAGCATCCTCTTTTCAGACACCACCCTCAGAGAGTCCAGTTCCATCCCCACAACATCACTGGCCTTACGAATAGGTTTGTTGATTCTGTTGGTGTCTGCTACCCTCAGCCTGCTGCCCCAGTACACAACAGCAAACATGATAGCAATGGCCACCACAGTCTCGTAGACCATCCTCAGCATCATCCGGCAGATGTTAAAGGACCTCAGTCTCCTCAGGAAGTAGGGATGTCTCTGACCCTTCTTGTAGACAGCCTTAGCATTCTTTGACCGTCCAGTTTATTGTCAATACGTATCCCCAGGTATTTGTAATCCTCCACCATATCCACACTGACCCCCCTCGATGAAAACAGGGGTCACCGGTACCTTAGCTCTCCTCAGGTCTACCACCAGCTCCTTCGTCTTTTTCACATTAAGCTGCAGATAATTCTGCTCACACCACATGACAAAGTTTCCTACAGTAGCCCTGTACTCAACCTCATCTCCCTTGCTGATGCATCCAACTATGGCAGAGTCATCCGAAAACTTCTGAAGATGACAAGACTCTGTGCAGTAGTTGAAGTCTGAGGTGTAAATGGTGAAGAGAAAGGGAGACAAGACAGTCCCCTGTGGAGCCCCAGTGCTGCTGATCACTCTGTCGGACACACAGTGTTGCAAGCACACGTACTGTGGTCTGCCAGTCAGGTAATGAAGAATCCATGACACCAGGAAAGCATCCACCTGCATCACTGTCAGCTTCTCCCCCAGCAGAGCCGGGCAGATGGTGTTGAACGCATTGGAGAAGTCAAAAAACATGACCCTCACAGTGCTCGCTGTCTTGTCCAGGAGGGCGTAGACATGGTTCAGCAGGTAGACGATGGCATCCTCAACTGCATAACCTTTTCTAAATGTGCATCCCATTTCTTAATGACTTGCTTATCCTCTGGGATGATCTTTTCCCAATCAGCAGTAAAGTGTGGAATGGATGGTAGTTCTGTGGCTACATACTTGTGCAATCCTTTGTCTGGTCACTACTATAAACGGTAAACTCCAGCTTCAGTGTCCCTTCTGCAGCCTCCTTAGGCCAATTCGACCCCACAATCATTAATTCAGTTGACACGTCACTGATTGCCACATTAGAGCCAGTCAGATTGCATTGTAGCTCTGCAATATGCCCTTGCTGATGTTGCAACGTAGTGGATGTTGTTCACCAAAGTACACTTCAGGAAGGTTTCATTATTAACAGGTAATATTGATATGGACAGGGAACAGTTATCATATGCAGCGAAACCACATTCAGTTAGGCCTGTTGATAGAATCTCCTCTGGACATTCCCCCTTTGGTGACATTGCATCAAGTTCACCCATTCCCCCAAATTTGAGTAATGTGATTGCGTAGCTAGGTGACTACGGTATTTTCTGAAATGAGGCGGTACTTCTGATTGTCACCTTGTTGGGGATGTGGATGACTGCTGCAACGAACAGTGGACTCCTCTCATTTTCGCAGCCTCCCAGGGCATGATTAGTCAGAGTGAGATTGCAAATGAAGCACACAGGGGGCATCTTCACCCACCCATTTTTCATCTGGTTGTCTGATATCTAGTCCAGTCCGGGACTCGATGGCCTTCTAATGGTAGAATGTTTGTCTGGACTACAGTCCAGAGGCAGGCAGCAGATGTTGTATAGACTGCATTTTTATCACAGCATTGGGTGTCATTGTTCACTCTATCAGTAACCTTGTTAGTTATATCCTTTAATGGCTGCAATATCTGGATAGTTATCATTTCACTTATGCTCCTTACTTCTCTATCTATGAGGTTGCCCTAAACAACCATAATTTTGTCTTTTGATCGCCTTCAACTTCCGCAGAAGCGACCTACTTTGCATAACAATATCTGCTATATCTAAAGTATCTTAGCCTGGTACTAGGATAAGCCTTTTGCCCTTATCTTCTCATATACCCCCTCCCCTGTGTCCCTCTGACGGTGGTACTCTTGTGCTAACAGAGGGTCCCGTGGTGATTACCTCCAGAATGGAGCCCCTCTGTACAAGTTTCATTGCCACACTGAGGTATGAATGGTCCCGTACCTCAGCATGAGAAATATTAACATGGAAAAGTGGTCTCGTGCAAACAAGTGTTTCTCCTATGACTGACTCCCCAGCTCCATGCAGCCATCCTGTTTCATCAAACTGGCTAGGCTATCTATTCTATTTTATCTGTATGTGTTTGTCAGCAGGTAACTATACCACCTCCCACTTCATTTGCCCGCTGTCACACACTGCCTGTAGTTCCCTATAACCAGAAGAGTGACTGTGCTTTCTTTCTTTCCTTTTTCTTTCTCTTTTTTGCTTTATGGTAACTTTAACTTTGTCCTCTCTCAACCATTGCCTCCTCACCTGCTAATGAATAGAAGCTTTTTCTGGACATGTTTCCAACTTTGCAACAACTGTGCAGTTTAGATCTCCAAAAGACCATAAGAGATAGCAGCAGAATTAAGCCATTCAACCCAAGTCAGCTCAGCCATTTCATCATGGCTGATCCCGGATCCCATTCAACCCCATACACCTGCCCCCTCACCGTATCCCTTGATGCTCTGAACCAAGCAGCAATCTGGCAACTTCCACTTTGAATATACCCATAAACTTGACCTCCACCACAGTTGGTGGCAGAGCATTCCACAGATTTACCACTCTTTGGCTAAAAAAAAAATTCCTCCTTACTTTGGTTCTATGTTACAAGGACGTTTCCTGGATTGGGGGGCATACCTTATGAGAATAGGTTGAGTGAACTCATCCTTTTCTCCTTGGAGCGACAGAGGATGAGAGGTGACCTGATGATGAGAGGCATTGATCATGTGGATAGTCAGAGGCTTTTTCCCAGGGCTGAAATGGCTAGCACGAAAGGGCACAGTTTTAAGGTGCTTTGGAAGTAGGTACAGAGGAGGTGTCAGGGGTAAGTTTTTCACACAGAGAGTGGTGAGTGCGTGGAATGGGCTACCTGCGACGGTAGTAGAGGCAGACACAAGACTCTTAGATAGGTACATGGAGCTTAGAAAAATAGAGGGCTATGGGTAACCCTAGATAATTTCTAAAGTAAGTACATGTTCAGCACAGTATTGTGGGCTGAAGGGCCTGCATTGTGCCATAGGTTTTCTATGTTTCTATAAGGTCACCCCTCAATCTCGAGGCTGTGCCCTCTAGTTCTGGATATCCCCACCAGAAGAAACATTCTCTTCACATCCACCTTATCGAGTCCTTTCAACATTCAGTAGGTTTCAATGAGATTTCCCCCCCTCTCCCCCAATATTCTTCTAAATTCCAGTGAGTATAGGCCCAAAGCTGCCAAAAGCTATTCGTATATTAACCCCTTCATTCCCAGAATAATCCTCATGAACCTCCCCTGGACTTCTGCAATGACAATTCACCCTTTCTGAGATAGGGAGTCCAAAACCGTTGACAATATTCCAAGTGCAGCCTGACTAGTGTCTTATAAAGCTTCAGCATTATCTCCTATTTTTTATATTCTATTCCCCTTGAAATGAATGCCAGCATTGTATTTGCCATATTTGCCACAGACTTAAGCTGTGAATTAACCTTCTGGGGGTTGTCCAATGAACTCCAAGTCCCTTTGCACCTCTGATGTTTGAAAATTTTCCCCATTTAGAATATAGTCTGCACGATTGTTCTTTTTAACAAAATACATTATCATACATTTCCCAACACTGTATTCCATCTAACATTTTTTGCCCATTTTTCCAATTAGTCTAAGTTCTGCTGCAATCACATTGCTTCCTCAGCACTACCTACCCTTCCACCTATCTTCGTATCATCTGCAACCTTTGCCACAAAGCTATCAATTCCACTATCTAAATCATTGACAAACAATGTGAAAAGTCATAGTCCCAATACTGACCTCTGAGGAACGTCAATAGTCACTGGCAGCCAACCAGAAAAGGCCCCCTTTATTCCCACCCACTTCCTCCTGCCTGTCAGCTGTTCTTCTATCCATGCCAGTATCTTTCCTGTAACACCAAGGGAGTTTATCCTGTTAAGCAGCCTCATGTGAAGCACTTTATCAAATGCCTTCTGAAAATCCAAGTAAATGACATCCACTGCCCCTCCTTTGTCCACCCTGCTTGTTACTTCCTCAAACAATTATAACAAATTTATCAGGCAAGATTTCCCTTGACAGAAACTGTACTGACTTCAACTTATTTTATTTTTAGTCTCCAAGTACCCAGAAACCTCATCCTTAATAATGGACTTCAACACTTCCCCATCCACTGAGGTTAGGCTAACTGGCCTATAATTTCCTTTCTTTTGTCTTCCCTTCTTAGAGTGGAGTGACATTTGCAATTTTCCAGTCCTCTGAGACCATGCCAGAATCAAGTGATTCTTGAATGATCACAACCAATGCTTCTGTTATCTCTTCAGCAACCTCTCTCGGGATTCTGGGATGTAGTCCATCTAGCGCAGGTGACTTATCTACCTTAAGACCTTTGAGTTTGCCAAGCACTTTTTCCCTTTGTAATAGCAATGGCACTCTTTCCTGCTCCCTGACACTCACGGACCTCCGGCACACTGCTTGTGTCTTCCACTGTGAAGACTGATGCACAGTACCCATTAAGTTCATCTGCCATTTCTTTGTCCCCCCCATTATTACCTCACTAGCATTATTTTCCAGTGGTCCAATATCAACTCTCACCTCCCTTTTACTCTTTATATAACTGAAAAAACTTTTGGTATCCTGCTTTATATTATTGGCTAGTTTGCCCTTATAATTAATTTTTTCTCTTCTTACAGCTTTTTTTTAGTTGCCTTTCGTTGGATTTTAAAAACTCCCCAATCATCCAACTTCCCACTCACTTTTGCTACCTTTAATGCCCTTTCCTTGGCTTTTATGCAATCCTTAACTTCCCTTGTAGGCCACAGTTGCCTAGCCCTACTATTTGAGAACTTTTTCTATGGGACATATCTATCCTGCGCCTTGTGAACTATTCCCAGGAACTTCAGCCAGATCTGTTCTGCCATCATCCCCACCAGTACCCCCCTCCAATCCACCTGGGCAAGCTGCTCTCTCATGCCTCTGTAATTTTCTTTATTCCATTGCAATACCGATACATGTGATTTGTGCTTCTCCCTCTCAAACTGCAGTATGAATTCAATCATATTATGATCACTGACAACAGGAATTCTGCAGATGCTGGAAATTCAAGCAACACACATCAAAGTTGCTGGTGAATGCAGCAGGCCAGGCAGCATATGCCGTCTGGGTAGCCTCCAACCTGATGGCATGAACATCGACTACTCTAACTTCCGCTAGGCCCCACCTCCCCCTCGTACCCCATCCGTTACTTATTTTTATGCACACATTCTTTCTCTCACTCTCCTTTTTCTCTCTCTGTCCCTCTTAATATACCTCTTGCCCATCCTCTGGGTAGCACCCCCCTTGTCTTTCTTCCCGGACCTCCTGTCCCATGATCCTCTCGTATCCCTTTTGCCAATCACCTGTCCAGCTCTTGGCTCCATCCCTCCCCCTCCTGTCTTCTCCTATCATTTTGGATCTCCCCCTCCCCCTCCAACTTTCAAATCTCTTACTAGCTCTTCCTTCAGTTAGTCCTGACGAAGGGTCTCGGCCTGAAACATCGACTGCACCTCTTCCTAGAGATGCTGCCTGGCCTGCTGCGTTCACCAGCAATTTTGATATTATGATCACTGCCTTCTAAGGGTTCCTTTACATTAAGCTAACTAGTAAAATTGGGGCTATTGCACAATATCCAATCTAAGATGGCCTTTCCCTGAGTAGGCTTGATCACAAGCTGCTCTAAAAAGCCACCTCATATGCATTCAACAAATTCCCTCTCTTGCGATTCAACCAACCTGATTTTCCCAATCCCCTTCATATTGAAGTCCGCCATTACAATTGTGACATTACTCTTATTGCATGCCTTTTTCAGTTCCCTTTGTAATCTCAACCCCACATCTTGGCTACTCTTTGGAGGCCTATATATGATTCCCATAATGGTTTTTTTACCCTTGTAGGTTCTTAACTCCACCCACAAAGATTTGACATTTTTTGACCTTTGTCACCCCTTTCTAAAGATGTAATTTCATCTCTTACCAACAGACCCATACCACCGCCTATGCCTTCCTGCCTGTCCTTTCGATGCAAAGTAGATTCTTTGATGTTTAGCTCCCAACTATGGCCTTCTTTCAGCCACGACTCAGTGATACCCACAACATCATACTGACTAATCTCTAACTGAGCCACGAGTTTGTCCACCTTATTCCCAATACTACGTGCATTTAAATTCAGCACCTTCAGTCCTGCATTCTTCGCCCTTATGAATTTTGCCTCTGTGGTACAACTTAACTCTTTATTCTGTCTACCATTGTACCCAATGCTGTGAAGTTGTGCAAGACTACCTGAACCATTGGAGTAGTAAGTTCTGATGATCCAACAGCTGAAGCCGCAGTTGCATTCCTGCTGCTACAGAGTCCCTTTTTACAGAGCAATATGTTAGAGCCTGCAACTTGTCACCATGTTCTTGACATACAAAAGTTGTATAAATGTCTCTCTGGTTGGCACACAAAAGATTAATTGGTACCTTTGCGTCTGGCAAACTTCAGCTAGATCCTGAATTCATTCCACCTGCTCTGCACCCTTTTTCACCACCACCTCCCACTTATGAATGTTTGCTGAGGTTCTGTGAGCTCAGTGCAATTTTCCAAAGTCTCAAAGTCTCCCAGATTCCCCTCACTGTATGTGGGCAGGAGAGCTTTCAATAATTGCTTCTTTATGCTCCTTGGGTAATACTTTCTCATCTTTTCTAATCTTGTTTCCCAAACACATTACTTCAGATTGTCCAAACTGTACCTTGACTAGATTTACCTTCAGTCCCATATTTCGATAACCAGTAAATGCATGCAGCAGCACTCGTGTCCTCAAACTGTATTGGAACGGGTTCACTTAATTGAGAAAGCTGGATCCTCCCACCTCCCCGTTCCCATGATGGTATCATTTTACTTACAATGGGTAAATCAGAGTTTGTTATCGGTACTGAAGCCCCAGTCTCTACCAACATAATGCACATTGACAAACATTCAGGGGTTCCCGTCCTTCCCACCGAGGACTGTGACTGGTTATTATATCACGAGTCATTTTAACTTCTCTACAGCGATCTGAAAGACACATTCCACGATACTACTGCTCAAAGCAGAGGGGTGATCCTCAGCTGGCTGGGTCCACTGTTCTTGTTCCGCTCCCCACCCCATTCCGTCTTTAGACCAACAATTGTCCTGATCATACCCTGCTTTTTGCACAATTACTGCACTTATCTTGGCGTTTTCCCCCTGTTCTTACAATCCAGGTCCACATGCTTTCTCTCTCTGTACCTAAGATGTTCCACATGATCCTGTCTATCCTGTCTTACACCTGCTATTATAGCTGCACTCTATCCTGCTTTCCTCCGTCTCTGCCTCTGCTCTCATTGCCAGCTAAGAATTTGATTAAATGTACAGCCAATGCATAGCCAGGTCAGAAGTGAACCCACGCCGTCATTCAGAAGTTGTAAGAAGACGTCATAGAACATAGAACATAGAATAGTACAGCACAGTACAGTCCCTTCGGCCCACAACGTTGTGCCGACCCCCAAACCCTGCCTCCACCTTAGCCTCCACCTTAGATTCCTCCATATACCTGTCTAGTAGTCTCTTAAACTTCACGAGTGTATCTGCCTCCACCACTGACTCAGGCAGTGCATTCCACGCACCAACCACTCTCTGAGTAAAAAACCTTCCTCTAATATCCCCCTTGAACTTCCCACCCCTTACCTTAAAGCCATGTCCTCTTGTATTGAGCAGTGGTGCCCTAGGGAAGAGGCGCTGGCTATCCACTCTATCTATTCCTCTTATTATCTTGTACACCTCTATCATGTCTCCTCTCATCCTCCTTCTCTCCAATCACTGATCATAATGCATACTTTCTAAACCAGGGAGCATCCTGGTAAATCTCCTCTGTACCCTTTCCAATGCTTCCACATCCTTCCTATAGTGAGGTGACCAGAACTGGACACAATACTCCAAGTGTGGCCTAACCAGAGTTTTATAGAGCTGCATCATTACATCGCGACTCTTAAACTCTATCCCTCGACTTATGAAAGCTAACACCCCATAAGGTTTCTTAACTACCCTATCCACCTGTGAGGCAACTTTCAGGGATCTGTGGACATGTACCCCAAGATCCCTCTGCTCCTCCACACTACCAAGTATCCTGCCATTTACTTTGTACTCTGCCTTGGAGTTTGTCCTTCCAAAGTGTACCACCTCACACTTCTCCAGGTTGAACTCCATCTGCCACTTCTCAGCCCACTTCTGCATCCTATCAATGTCTCTCTGCAATCTTTGACAATCCTCTACACTATCTATAACAGCACCAACCTTTGTGTCGTCTGCAAACTTGCCAACCCACCCTTCTACCCCCACATCCAGGTCGTTAATAAAAATCACGAAAAGTAGAGGTCCCAGAACAGATCCTTGTGGGACACCACTAGTCACAATCCTCCAATCTGAATGTACTCCCTCCACCACCAGCCTCTGCCTTCTGCAGGCAAGCCAATTCTGAATCCACCTGGCCAAACTTCCCTGGATCCCATGCCTTCTAACTTTCTGAATAAGCCTACCATGTGGAACCTTGTCAAATGCCTTACTAAAATCCATATAGATCACATCCACTGCACTACCCTCATCTATATGCCTGGTCACCTCCTCAAAGAACTCTATCAAGCTTGTTAGACACGATCTGCCCTTCACAAAGCCATGCTGACTGTCCCTGATCAGACCATGATTCTCTAAATGCCTATAGATCCTATCTCTAAGAATCTTTTCCAACAGCTTTCCCACCACAGACGTAAGGATCAATGGTCTATAATTACCCGGACTATCCCTACTACCTTTTTTGAACAAGGGAACAACATTCGCCTCCCTCCAATCCTCCGGTACCATTCCAGTGGACAACGAGGACATAAAGATCCTAGCCAGAGGCTCAGCAATCTCTTCTCTCACCTCGTGGAGCAGCCTGGGGAATATTCCATCAGGCCCCGGGGACTTATCTGTCCTAATGTATTTTAACAACTCCAACACCTCCTCTCCCTTAATATCAGCATGCTCCAGAACATCAACCTCACTCATATTGTCCTCACCATCATCAAGTTCCCTCTCATTGGTGAATACTGAAGAGAAGTATTCATTGAGGACCTCGCTCACTTCCACAGCCTCCAGGCACATCTTCCCACCTTTATCTCTAATTGGTCCTACCTTCACTCCTGTCATCCTTTTTTTCTTCACATAGTTGAAGAATGCCTTGGGGTTTTCCTTTACCCTACCCGCCAAGGCCTTCTCATGCCCCCTTCTTGCTCTTCTCAGCCCCTTCTTAAGCTCCTTTCTTGCTTCCCTATATTCCTCAATAGACCCAAGCTGATCCTTGCTTCCTAAACCTCATGTATGCTGCCTTCTTCTTCCTGACTAGATTTTCCACCTCACTTGTCACCCACAGTTCCTTCACCCTACCATTCTTCATCTTCCTCACCGGGACAAATTTATCCCTTACATCCTGCAAGAGATCTCTAAACATTGACCACATGTCCATAGTACATTTCCCTGCAAAAACATCATCCCAATTCACACCCGCAAGTTCTAGCCTTATAGCCTCATAATTTGCCTTTCCCCAATTAAAAATTTTCTTGTCTTCTTTGATTCTATCCTTTTCCATGATAATTATAAAGGCCAGCGAGCGGTGGTCACTGTCCCCCAGATGCTCACCCACTGAGAGATCTGTGACCTGACCCAGTTCATTACCTAGTACTAGATCTAGTATGGCATTGCCCCTGGTCGGCCTGTCCACATACTGTGACAGGAATCCATCCTGGACACACTTAACAAATTCTGCCCCATCTAAACCCTTGGAACTAATCAGGTGCCAACCAATATTAGGGAAGTTAAAGTCACCCATGATAACAATCCTGTTATTTTTGCACCTTTCCAAAATCTGCCTCCCAATCTGCTCTTCTGTATCTCTGCTGCTACCAGGGGGCCAATAGAATACCCCCAGTAGAGTAACTGCTCCCTTCCTGTTCCTGACTTCCACCCATATTGACTCAAAAGAGGATCCTGCTACATTACCCACCCTTTCTGTAGCTGTAATAGTATCCCTGACCAGTAATGCCACCCCTCCTCCCCTTTTTCCGCCCTCTCTATCCCTTTTAAAGCACTGAAATCCAGGAATATTGAGAATCCATTCCTGCCCTGGTGCCAGCCAAGTCTCTGTAATGGCCACTACATCATAATTCTATGTATGTATCCAAGCTCTCAGTTCATCACCTTTGTTCCTGATGCTTCTTGCATTGAGGTACACACATTTCAGCCCTTCTACCTTACTGTCTTTACACCGTTTATTCTGCTTCTCTTTCCTCAAAGCCTCTCTGTATGTTAGATCTGGCTTTACTCCATGCACTTCTTTCACTGCTCTATCGCTCTGGGTCCCATCCCCCTCGCAAATTAGTTTAAACCCTCCCGAACCATGCTAGCAAACCCACCTGCAAGGATATTGCTCCCCCTCGAGTTCAGATGCAACCCATCCAATCTGTACAGGTCCCTCCTTCCCCAGAAGAGATCCCAATGATCTAAAAATCTAAAACCCTGCTCCCTGCACCAACTCCTCAGCCACGCATTCAACTGCCATCTCCTCCAATTCTTACCATCTCCGTCACGTAGCACTGGCAGCAATCCTGAGAACGTCACCCTTGAGGTCCTGTTCTTCAGCCTTCTGCCTAATTCCCAAAACTCACACCTCAGGACCTCATCCCTCTTCCTGCCTATGTTGTTGGTCCCAACATGTATCACGACTTCTGGTTGCTTTCCCTCTCGTACCAGGATGTCGTGCACCCGGTCAGAGACATCCCGGACCCTGGCACCCGGGAGGCAACAAACCATGCGGGTGTCCTTCTCACGTCCACAAATCTCCTGTCTGCTCCCCTGACTATAGAGTCTCCAATGACGACAGCTCTCCTCTTCTCCGTCCCACCCTTCTGCACCACAGGGTCAGACTCAGTGCCGGAGGCCCTGCCACCGTGGCTCACACCTGGTCGGTCGTCCCTGCCAACAGTATCCAGGAGGGTAAACTTATTATTCAGGGGAATGGCTACAGGGGTGCTCTGCACTACCTGTCTGCTCACCTTCGCTTTCACCCCTCTGACTGTCACCCAATGACCTGCTTCCGACAGCCTAGGTGTGACTACCTCCCTGTAGCTCTCATCTATGACTGCCTCATTCTCCCTTATGAGTCGAAGGTCATCCGGCTGCTGCTCCAGATTCCTTACACGATCTTCCAGGACGGTCATCATCCCATTTAGGCCACCATGTTGCTCATATGTCTGATATTTTCGTTCAGCATAATCCTCAACTTTCTCAGTGGGCTCTTGCTAAATTAAAGTAATTGCAATCCTATTCACCTGTTCTTTACCTATTGTCAGGATCAGAATCACTGGCATATGTTGTGAGATTTGATATTTTGTGGCAATAGTACTGTGCAATACATAATAATTCTAAAAGTATATTACAATAAGAATATAGATATATAATTAAGTAGTACAAAAAAAGAAAAAAGAAAAGAAAGTGAGGTAGTTTGCATGGGTTCTTTGCCCATTCAGGAATCTGGTGGCAGAGGGAAGAAACTGTTTTCAGGCCCCTGTACCTCCTCCCTGGCAGGAGCAATAGGAAGAGGGCATGTCCTGGGTGACAGGGGTCATTAATGTTATGATAGTCATAGGAGATTCTAACATGCAAGTCCATTGGGAAAATCAGGTTGGTAATGGATCTCAAGAGAGTGAGTTTATTGAATGCCTGCGAGATATTTTTTAGAGTAGTTTGTTTTAGAGCCTATGAGGGGATCAGCTATACAGGATCTGGTACCTTTCAGAGGATGAGATTACCAGTAAAAGTGCATTTTGGTAACAAAATGGTGGCTACAGGAAGACAATTAAGTAACAGACTAGGTCTTGATTATAGAATATAATGATTATCCCCAGGTCTAACAGTAAATCCAATTTTCTATTGCAACTACGGATGCACATTATAACATAATTGGTGAAGTTCCTAAAATGGTGTCGACCCTGCTGCATTCCATGACCCTACTTTTGTCTGTGATGCCCTGTTATCATATTAGCACAATCCACATCACTGTTTACTACCTATTACTCCTTAGTATTCTTTTCCCTACAACACTCACAAATGGCTATACACTGCAATGGATGTTCTATCCAAACGCCAATGAGTCGTGTGTCAGAGGACTCTACCTGAGCAATCTGTCTCAGAGCTGGAGAGTAGGCTCTGTAGACAAGTTCAGAAGATTAAACGAGAAAACCTGCAGATGCTGGAAATCAAAGCAATGCACACAAAATGCCGGAGGAATGCAGCAGACCAGGTAGCATCTATGGAAAAGAGTAAACAGTCGATATTTCGGGTCAAGACCTTCATCAAGTCAGAACATTGTCCATTTGTCCTCCCATACAAAATGGAACCTCAATTACTTAAGCTTGTAGCTCTTGCTTGCCGAATATTTTAGTCAAGTAAACACAGAGACTTCTTACCTCAAAGAGGATTGCAACAAGATTAACAAAGAAATGCAATTTCTCAGTGACACTATAATCAACACCAAGTGGCTATATAACACCATACATCCTCAGGACTGCACAGATCTTTCTGAACATAATAGTAAGATTTCAGATCATCAAAATCAGGAGATCCTTTAAAGGTGTACCATAACCTGGAAATAACGGAATCTCTGTGGGACTGACCCAAGGCTACTGACCAACCAACTTCAACAGGGCCTGACAGATGGAACAGTGCAACAACAAAAGTTTTCATCAAGCGGCTTCCCACCAATCCTGTGAAAGGGGCACCAGGCAGCGAAGTCAGAAGAAACAAATTACCTCCAGTGTTTCAATCAGATCCAGCTCCACATAAAGACAATCTGTTGGAGCACATGATAGTTCACCATCCGAGACAGAAGTTTATCACGTAACATATAAGAAAACAAGACAAAGGTAGAAGTAGGTCATTTGGCCCCTTTTGCTTGTTCTAAAATTTATAGATGGCTGACCTTCCATCTCAAACACTAGTTTCCTGCATTCACATCTCTTGCTTCCTTCACATCCAGACATCTACTGATCTTTGCTTTGAATTAGCTCAATGACTGAGCCTCTATAGCCCTCCAGGGAAAAAAAAAATCCAAAGCTCCCCCTCATCTCAGACCTAAAGAGTCAACCCCGAACTCTGCGAACCCAGGTTCTAGTCTCCTCAGCTAGTGGAAACATCTCACCCTTATCCACACTGGCAAGCCATCTAAAATGTGTGTACATTTCAACAAAGTCAACTCCTTGTTCTTCTGCAGTGTTAAGAATGAAGCTCTAGCCTTCTGAGTCTCTCCTCAGAGAACAGGCCCAGGTTCATAGTGTGATACAGAATGCAGACATCCCACCTCTCCCGGAAGTTCTGGGAGTCTTCTGCAAATTAATAGTGGCTCCCTGATGCCCGCAAATTATATACAATGTCCCGGAAATTGATTTTTTTTGAGAGCGAGTGCAAGTGAGAGAGTGGGAGAGCTAGAGAGAGTGACAGCGAGAAAGCAAGTATGAGAGAGCGAGAGAGAGCGAGAGCAAGAGAGAGAAACCGAGCGCGAGTGAGAGAGCGTGCACGCGCGATAGAGAGAGAGTTCCAAAAAAAGTCAGAGTGGCAGAGTGTTCCAAAAGAAGAAAATATAAAACATATGTCACCCCAGACTACACTAAAGTGTACCCCTGCCTAGTAGGGGTCGAAATAATGACAGTGTTGCTCGCTGCACTGTTTGCAACAGTGAGTTTTCTATTGCCCATGGTGGGTTAAGACTGTAAAAGACATGTTGAGGTGAGTTTAACAGGTGTCATTCGTTCATTAGCATAGCTAACATTATTTAAACTAGCTGCCTCGCTGCTAAGGAGCTACTCTATTGCAGACATCCCACCTCTTCCGGAAGTTCTGGGAGTCTCCCGCAAATTGATGGTGCTACCTCCCTGAGATGAGTTTTTGCAGGGAGGGATGTCTGAGAATGGAAACAGGCCCCTTGGTCCATCTATACTAACCACATTAGGCTGCAGTTGGCCCATAACCCTTTAAATCTTTCCTATCCATGTACATGTCTAAATGAGGTTTAAATGTTACTATCGGACATGCCTCTACCATGTTTTCTGGCAATTCATTCCAACCACCTGCTGTATGAGAAAACCTTCTCAGGCTCCTTTAAATTTTTTCCTTATCATCCTAAACCATTGCTGTCTCACCCTTACACTGCTAAAAGACTATGGTTACCTATGCACTCTATTCCTGTCATTTTATAAACCTCCATCATGTTTATAATCTTGTTGTGGTTCTCAAGGATGATTCCAGGAATGAATGCATTAACATACGAGGAGTGTTTGGCAGCTCAGTGTACTCACTGGAACTTTAGAAGAATGCGGGGGGAGTCTCACTGAAACCGACCGAATATTGAAAAGACTAGATAAGTTGGATGTGGAGAAGATGTTTCCTGTGGTGGGGGTATCCAGAACTAGGGGGCACAGCCTCAAAATTGAGGGCTGACCTTTTAGAACAGAAGCAAGGAAGAATTTTTTAAGCCAGAGAGTAATGAATCTGTGAAATGCTCTGCCACAGGCTGCCAAATCCATGGATATATTTAAAGCAGAAGTTGATCATTTCCTGATCAGTCAGGGTATCAAAGGATATGGTGAGAAGGCAAATTTATGGGGTTGAGTGGAATCCAGGATCAGTAATAGAATGGCAGAGCAGACTCAATGGGCTGAATGGCCTAATTCTGCTCCTATGTCTTATGGTTTTATGGTCTTAAGATCACTGAGACCTTGACTCAGCAAAAACAGTCCAAGCCTATCCCATCTCTCTCCTGATAACTTAAGATCTCCAGTGTCAGTAGCATCATCTTGAATCTTTACTGAACCTTTTTCAGCTTAATGACATCTTTCCTGTAGCTATGTAACCAGAAAACCTATGTAACAATACTCCAGTGTAGTCTCACCAACTTCTTATGCAACATGACATCTCTACTCTTGTACTCAGTACCCTGAATGGTGAAGGCCAGTGTAACAATTGTCTTCTTCATCATCCTGTCTACATGGTTTTTACAAAGAGAACCGTGAACTTGTACCCCCAGGTCTCTATTATGCAACATTCCTTGGAGTCCTTGTGGCTCATTTCCTTTCCTGTCCTGGGGCTGGCAGCATTGCTACATCCACTCTACTGTGGTGGGATCTAAAGGCCACCTCGAGCTAGCTCAAGAGAGAGTTGAACAATTCTGATCCTCATTTAACAGGAATTTGTTAAGAGTTAGGTGGGATCTTTAATTCCAAGTATCACGTGTGAGAGCTAGCAGTTGGGCAAGTCCTTTGCTCCCAAAAAAATCTCCCTGTTGCGCAGCCTCTACCTCTGGTTCCAGCTTGGACCTTGACCACCATCAACTCCAGAGTGAGACTTTACTTGCTGCCACTGGGAAGCCAGTCTCCTCTTCCCCCACCACCACTTTCCAGCTCCATGTCTCTCAGGCCACACCACGTGCTCTTGCATCCTCAAAGCCTCCACCTTCCTCCCACCCCAACCCACCTCTCTCCTGACACCACCTGCTCTCTTCCCCTCTCTTATCCCAGCTCTAATTTTCACTAGGTCTTCACCATTCCCTCCACCCTTTCCTGAGGCAGAGAATTCTATCCTCTGTAAGGGCCTCACCTTTGTTCCCCTTCACCCACAATTCAGTGTCCTCCATGACATCGAGCTCTCCTTCCATTGCCTCTGTTTCTGAGCCCACTTCTTTGGTAAGGATTCCACACCCCTACTGACCCTGCCTGCTCTTGCCCCACTGAACTTGTGTCCTCATACCTCAATTCCATTCTATTACTCCTGTTTCAGTTCCTTCCCCACCTACATCTGTGACACTTCTCATGCCCTCGATCTCCTCAGTAACTTCCAATTCCCTGCCTCTGACTGCCTCATCTTCACCGTGGATGTTCAGTCCCTATACACTTCAATCCCCGTCAAGAAGGCCTCAAAGTACTCCACTGCTTTCTTGACAAAAGTACCAACCAATTGTCCTTCACCATCATCCTCCTCTGTCTAGCAGAACTGGTTCTCACCCTCAACAATTTTTGCTTCAGCTCCTCCCATTTTCTCCAAACTTGAGGGATAGCCATGGGTACTTACATGGGCCCCAGCTATACCTACCTCTTTGTTGGCTATGTACAACAGCCGATGTTCGAAGCCTTTCCCAATAATATTCCCCAACTCTTCCTCTACTACATTGACAACTGCATTGGCGCTGCTTCATACACCTATGTTGAGCTCATCAATTTTATCAACTTTGCCTCTAACTTACACCCTGTCCTTGAATTCACCTGGTCCATCTCTGACACCTCTCCCCTTTCTTGATCTCTGTCTCCATCTCTTGGGACAAACTGTCAACCAGCATTTTTATAATTCCCACGGTTATCTCGACTGTACCTCTTCCCACCCTATCTCCTGTAAAAATGCTATTCCCTTTTCCCAGTTTCTTCGTCTCTGCCACATCTGTTCCCAAGACACGCTTTCCGCTCCAGGACATCAGAGAAGTCCTTCTTCTCCAAAGAATGGAATTTCTTTCCCTCCACTCTTGATGCTGCCCTTACCCGCATATCCTCCATTTCCCAAACATCCGCACTTACTCCATCTCCCAACTGCCTTAACAGTGATAGAGTTCCTCTTGTCCTTGCATACCACCTCATCAGTCTCCAAATCCAACACATTATCCTCTGCAAACTTCCGCCATCTCCACAGGGATCCTAGCACTAAACATATCTTTACCTTCTCCCCTCCCCCACTTCGCTTTCCACAGGGATCATTCCCTCTGCGATTTGTCATTTGTCATTCTCTACTAATCTCCCTTATTCCTACAAGTGGTCTAAGTGCTACACCTGCCCAAATACCTCCTCCCTTACCTCCATTCAGGGCTCCAAACTATCCTTCCAGATGAGGCAACACTGCACCTGCAAATCCACTGGTTTGTTGTATCTGGTGCTCCCAATACAGCCTCTTCCACATTGGTGAGACCTGTTGTAAACTGAGGGACCACTTTGTCGAGCACCTCCACTCCATCTGCTACAAACAGGACATCCCAGTGGACAAACATTTTAATTCCAATTCTTATTCCCATTCTGACATGTTGGTCTATGGCCTCCTCTTGTGCCAAGATGAAGCCACCCTCAGGGTGGAGGAGCAACAACTTGTATTCCATCAGGGTAGCCTCCAACCTGATGGCATGAATATCAATTTTTCCTTCTGGTAAATTAATTCCAACCCCCCCCCCTCAATGTCACATTCTGACCTACCTCTTCACACCTGCCTATTACTTTCCCCTGGGTCCCCTCCTCCTTCCTTTCCTCCTATGGTCCACTCTCCTCTCCTATCAGATTCCTTCTTCTCCAGCCCTTGACCTGGCTTCACCTATCACCTTCCAGATAGCCTCCTTCCCCTCCCCCCCACCTTTTTAGTCTGGCATCTTCCCCCTTCTCAGGGTCTTGGCCTGAAACATGACAGTTTATTTATTTCCATAAATGCTGCCTGACCTGCTGAGTTCTTCCAACATTTTGTGTGTTGCTTTGGACTTACAGATTTTCTCGTGTTTAAAATCTTCTCATCTACCAGATTTAATGCTAGATCTTCAAGGCTTGGATTTTCTCCTGCCCTTTATCCTGCTAACTGACAGATTGGTAAAATAATTTGTGTGCGATCCTACCCTTGTTAATGTGTGACAGGGAAGTGCAGTTAATGGTTAATCTGAGTCATAGAAACATAGAAACATAGAAAATAGGTGCAGGAGTAGGCCATTCAGCCCTTCGAGCCTGCACCGCCATTTATTATGATCATGGCTGATCATCCAACTCAGAACCCTGCCCCAGCCTTCCCTCCATACCCCCTGATCCCCATAGCCCCGAGTCGGGTTTCTTCCAGCCACAATTACAGAATATAAAACAAAACATAAACATCGGCAAATGAAGGAGAGATCAGGCGGTGCCTTGGCAGCTTTACCAGCGAGTATTAAGTTCCTAACCCACACCCCTCCTTCATAAAGCTCCTCTCCCACACTCCTCCTTCATAAAGCTGCTCTCCCACACCCCTCCTTCAAAGGGCTCCTCTCCCACACCCCTCCTTCATAAAGCTGCTCTCCCACACCCCTCCTTCATAGGGCTCCCCTCCCACACCCCTCCTTCATAGGGCTCCTCTCCCACACCCCTCCTTCATAAAGCTCCTCTCCCACACCCCTCCTTCATAGGGCTCCTCTCCCACACCCCTCCTTCATAAAGCTCCTCTCCCACACCCCTCCTTCATAGGGCTCCTCTCCCACACCCCTCCTTCATAAAGCTCCTCTTCCACACCCCTCCTTCATAGGGCTCCTCTCCCACACCCCTCCTTCATAAAGCTCCTCTTCCACACCCCTCCTTCATAAAGCACCTCTCCCACATCCCTCCTTCTTAAGCATTGGTTAAGTCTGAGGAGGAAATTGATCCAGATTTGGGAGACCTGTGCTTCAGAAGACTAGATCTGATACTCATGTAAAGAATTTGCTATGGAGGTTGAGCTGTGGATTGTGAAATTCCTTTGCCCTCGAGAGGTTGATATCACCACTTGAGTCTCTAAGGGACTTTAACCTTTGAATGGAATTAACAGAACACTTCCAGTCGGGCATTTTTTTCTGGACAAAGACACACCCCGGAGTTAGGAAAAGACTCCAGTAATTCAGTCTAGAGCTGGATGAAATAGAATTAGAGATGGTGGATAATTAGGACAGCTACCTCCATCCACTTATTGCTGTTCTGACAGCAGAAATTGGACAAAAAGAGATGTTATTCTGTTGTCAGTATTCATTCGCTGTTAACAGGAGCTGCATTGTGGGTAAGTGTTTCTGAGGCTGAATATATTGAATGTAATCAATTCACGACTCGCCTTCAACAAGCTGATGATTTGACATGTTTATATTTTCCTGAACCCCTGTGACCCTCATACAGAAAATGATTTGCTCACATCTGTTTTTGTGCTGTTTTATTCTATAACTAACGTTTTGAGTTTAAAATTCACAACTGTATTTCCCAATGTTTCTGTGGTCCCATTTGGGAATCTCTGCAGGTAACAAGCTTCTGATTCCTGCTGCTCTGCAGGAATGTTGTGTTTTCTCTGGCCCGTAGCCAATGGATGTGGGTACAGCTGATGCCTTTCCAAACCCTGCAATATTCTTTCAAAACAAAATTCCTTCTTTAGCTCTCCTTAGTAATATAAAATGGTCCCCAAAACCCACCTCGCCGACCAAGCTAATACCTTATACAGAAGAGGAACTGCATAGATTTTTCCTCGACAGTTTAAACGGGGCACGACTGCGCAAGCGCTTGAGACAGCGAGAGAGTTTAAAAAGCGAGCAGATTAACGGAGCGGGCGTTGGAGTAGTGGGAGACAGAGTAGGAAGGCTTTAGCTCGAGAGGCTTCGGTGAGCAGAGGCTAAGGACGAGCTTGCTCCCAGTGAGGTAGTTTCAGGAGTTTCAGCGAGATAGTCACCCCTAAAAGTCAGGAGACAGCTGGGTGACTGTCAGAAGAGCGAAGGGGAATAGACAGAATGAGCAGAGTACCTCTGTGGTCGTTCTCATCAACAATAAGAATACTGTTTTGGATACTGTTGCTGGGGATGACCTACCAGGGACGAGCTGCAGTGGTCGCATCTCTGGCACCAAGACTGGACTCTCAGCTCAGAAGGGAAGGAGGGAAAAGAGGAGAGCAGTAGTGACAGGGGATTCAATAGTTAGGGGGACAGATAGGAGATTCTGTGGGAGAGATCGAGAATCTCGGATGGTCTGTTGCCTCCCTGGTGCCAGTGTCCGCAATATCTCGGATCGAGTTCTCAGTATTCTCAGGAAGGAGGGTGAGCAGCCAGATGTCGTGGTCCATGTAGGGACCAATGGCATGTATAGGAAGAAGGGAGAGGTCCTGCAAAGAGAGTTTAGGGAGTTAGGTGCAAAGTTGAAGGACAGGACCTCCAGGCTTGCAATCTCAGGATTGCTACCCGTGCCATGTGCTAGTGAGGCTAGAAATAGGAAGATAATGCAGCTAAATACGTGGCTGAGGAGTTGGTGCAGGAGGGAGGGCTTCATGTTTCTGGACAATTGGGCTTTGTTCCAGGGAAGGTGGGACCTGTTCCGATGGGATGGGTTGCACCTGAACTGGAGGGGGACTAACATCCTTGCGGGAAGGTTTGCTTGTGCTGCTTCGGGGGCTTTAAACTAGATCTGCAGGGGGAGGGGAACCAGAGTGTTAGAGCAGCTAGTGAGGTGGAGGAGGATAAAGGTCATGCGAGAACTGCAAGTATAGTGCATGGAGTAAAGCCAGATCTAACATATAAAGAGGCTTCGAGGAAAGAGAAGCAGAGTAAAGGGTGTAAAGACAATAAGGTAGAAAGGCTAAAGTGTGTGTACTTCAATGCAAGAAGCATCAGGAACAAAGGCGATGAACTGACAACTTGGATACATACATGGAATTATGATGTAGTGGCCATTACAGAGACTTGGCTGGCACCAGGGCAGGAATAGATTCTCAATATTCCTGGATTTCAGTGCTTTAAAAGGGATAGAGACGGGGGGGAAAAGGGGAGGAGGAGTGGCATTACTGGTCAGGGATACTATTACAGCTACAGAAAGAGTGGGCGATGTAGCAGGATCCTCTTTTGAGTCAGTATGGGTGGAAGTCAGGAACAGGAAGGGAGCAGTTCCTCTATTCAGTATTCTATAGGCCCCCTGGTAGCAGCAGAAATACCAAGGAGCAGATTGGGAGGCAAATTTTGGAAAGGTGCAAAAATAACAGAGTTGTTATCATAGGTGACTTTAACTTCCCTAATATTGATTGGCACCTGATTAGTTCCAATGGTTTAGATGGGGCAGAGTTTAAGTGTGTCCAGGATGGATTCCTGTCACAATATGTTGACAGGCCAACTAGGGGGAATGCCATACTAGATCTAGTATCTAGATCTAGTATTTGGTAACAAACCGGGTCAAGTCACAGATCTCTCAGTGGGTGAGCATCTGGAGGACATTGGCCACCGCTCCCTGGCCTTTAACATTATCATGGAAAAGGATAGAATCAGAGAGGACAGGAAAATTTTTAACTGGGGAAGGGCAAATTATGAGGCTATAAGGCTAGAACTTGCGGGTGTGAATTGGGATGATGCTTTTGCAGGGAAATGTACTATGGACATGTGGTCGATGTTTAGGGATCTCTTGCTGGATGTTAGCGATAAATTTGTCCCGGTGAGGAAGATAAAGAATGGTAGGGTGAAGGAACCATGGGTGACAAGTGAGGTGGAAAATCTAGTCAGGTGGAAGAAGGCAGCATACATGAGGTTTAGGAAGCAAGGATCAGATGGGTCTATTGAGGAGTATAGGGTAGCAAGAAAGGAGCTTAAGAAGGGGCTGAGGAGAGCAAGAAGGGGGCACCAGAAGGCCTTGGCGAGTAGGGTAAAGGAAAACCCCAAGGCATTCTTCAATTCTCCTCTCTTACTTTGAACTTATGCCCTCTAATTTTAGACTCCTGTACCCTGGAAAAAGATTGTGAATCTCCACCTTAACTATTTCACTCATGATTTTACAAACCTCTACACAGTCACCCCTCAGCCTCCAGCACTCCGGAAAATCTGCCCCGGCTTATCTAGTCTCTCCTTATTTCTCAAGGTCTTCAGTTTGAGTTATTAAGAGTGACTTGGATAACCTGGGACCGTTTACCAGTAACATCCTCATGAATATTTTCTGCATCTTTTCCAGCTTAATTGGATCCTTCCAATAGCTAGATGACCAGAACAGCACACAGTACTCCCTGTGCAGTCTCACCAATACTTTGAGTAACTGTAACATGGTGTACTCAGTGCCTTGACTGATAAACTCTTCACCTCCCTGTCTACCCATGTCACTGTAAGCCTCTCTGTTCCACAACACTCCCAAAGATCTGCAATTAACAGTGCAAGTCCTGCCTTTGTTTAACTTCCCAAATGCATAACTTTACACATTCAGAGTTAAATTCTATCTGTCATTCCTTGGCCCACTTTTCCAGTTGATCTAGATCCTGTTGTATTGTGGTGTTCCAGATTACAACTACTGTCTAAATGTGATGAGCATTCTGAATCTTTCAACTTTTTACGCTGCAACTTCCAGACCCTATCACCCCTAGGGTGAAAAAAATGGATCTTGAACTTTTCTGGTGAATAAAAATTTTACACCAATTCCTCTAAATCTATGCCCCCCACACAAAGTCCTGGAGAAACTAAGAAAAGAATTCCTATGGAAAAGAGTACAGTCAACTGGACCCTTTTCCATAGATGCTGCTTGGCCTGCTGACTTTCTCTTGCATTTTGTGTGTGGGTTGGTTTGATTTTCAGCATCTGCAGATTTTCTCTTATTTGCGATTAAATCTATGCCCTCTGGGTATTGACATAAATTGCTAAGAGAGTCTTTCCTATTTTTACCGATGTTTTGTCTCCTCTCAGCCTTCTGTTTCAAATAGAGAAACCATATCTTAGGCACAATCCTCCCCAAATCTCTTCTGCATGATCTTCAATGTAATTACACCTGTAACCCTTAGGTTCCGCTGACGGCGTTAGTCTAGGAAAGACAGTCTCTGGCCCCACCAAATGTGTGAAACCTAAGGTGCAAAACCTCATTTGTGTGGATGCTGTGTGATCTGTTCCCTCAATATATATCAGTACCACAAAATAACAGAAAGTACACCATATGCAATTAAAAGATTTAGCTCTTTAATTCTTAATTCGACTAAAGGGTTAGTAAAGAAAAACAAAAGGAAAGGGCCCAATTTAATGAAACAGTATAATGTGCACGTTGGAGCTCACAGTTTCCCTTCCATTGGTCCTCCATCGATTGCCCCGGGCTTTGTCTAACCCAGCCCCACTCAAGTCCACTCCGTCCTGCTCTTTATGACCTCTCCTTTCTGGCATCTTCTCTCTTCAGCTCTTGCTGAACAAAAGACCCAGATCAGCTCGTTCTCAGGCACACAATGAGAAAAAAAAACACTCTTTTCTCTGGATGGCACACATTCCCATTATCCCTAGACATAACCCAAACACTGCTGCTACTGGAAAACTATTATACTAGCGGTAAAATCTTACCCAGGGCGTTACACACCTGTCCTATAATGTAAACAAAATTACGCCACAACCAGCGTTATACTGTATACCATTCTGACAAAGCCTCCCTATCTTACATTGACTTGTTTCTATCATCTGTCTTTTTTTAAAACTTGGAGAGGGAGTGAGTGGAGAGGCCAGGCTGCGGACGGTTCAGGAACAGGCTGAGTGGTTGGTGGAGTGGAGAGGACAGGCTGGGGAAGTCAAGTCAACTCAAATTTATTTATATAGCACATTTAAAAAAGAATGATTGAAAGGATTGAAAGAATTAAAGGAAGAGAGGATCTGCCATTACATTTATGTTACCAATGTGGGATCCCACTGGTAATACCTTAGTCACAGAATAACACGGATTTTAGCTTCCTCAGTACACCTTGGTACTGTATACGGTATGATTGAATCGGATAACGATGAAGTAGCCTTTTCCTTGCTCTTCCTTCCCAATAATTTGTACCAATGGAATGGTCCATCTATCCATCCAAAGTCTAGTACAGTCCTTCTGATGATGTGATGGCTGCCCAGAACCCTGACTCCCCGTCCCCCACCCCTCTAATCTGTGCTCCAACGCTCCCTCCCGCACTCCCGGCCCTTCCCGTCTCACCTCCAGCCACCACAGGCTCCCTCCCCAGCGACGCGACCTCTACCCGGGCTGACGCCGTCGCTCGCCATGGGCATGCGCGCTGAGCTCAGGCCGGGCCCGTGGCGGGGATGCGCAGGATGTCGGTGCTGAGCCCGGTGCAGATTAAGGAGGCGAACGCACACCTGGCGGCTGTTCACCGCCGGGTGACGGAGTTGGAGCGCCGGTTGGAGGCGGCCGAGCGGACGGTTCGGGAACAGGCTGAGCGGTTGATGGGCAAAGACCGGGAACTGCAGGCCGCAGTCAGGGAGCTGGCGCTACGCAAGGACCGGTGAGGGAGGGAAGGGGTGGTGGTGCAGGTGTAAGAGGGAGAGGTGTGGGGGGGGGGGTGGCAAGGGAAGCGGGGTAGGGCAGAGGAGTGAGGTGCAGTTGTGGGGATGTTTGCAGGGAGAGGTGGTGTTGGAGCTGAAGAGAGTGAGAGAGGTGGGGGTGGGGAATCAAGGCAAAATTGGGGGAGGGATGAAGGAGTTGGAGAGACCAAGAGAGGAGAATTTGGAGGTGCGAGGGAATGGGGAAGCGGTGAAGAGGAGGAGTGGGAGAAGAAGTGAGAAGGGTTGATTGGCAGCAGGCAAAGTGGGAATAAAGGGAGCCTTCATTCCCTTGTGCTGCTTGGCTTGCTGAACTTCAGCATTTTGTGTGTGTTGCATGAATTTCCAGCATTTGTAGATTTTCTCTTGTTTATAAAGGGAGCCTTTTCTGGTTGGCTGCTGGTTACTAGTTCCACAGGGGTTTGTGTTGGGACCAATTCTTTTTACATTATATGTCAATGATTTGGATGATGGAATTGATGGTTTTGTTGCAAAGTTTGCAATCAATATGAAGATAGGTGGAGGGGCAGGTGGTTTTAGGAAGTAGAGTGACTGGAGAGGACTTAGACAGATTAGAAGAATGGGCAAGTAAATGTAAGATGGAATACAGTAACACACACAAAATGCTGGAGGAACTCAGTAGGCCAGGCAGCATCTAGGAAAAGAGTGCAGTCGACGTTTTGGGTATTGGCCAACTGTACTCTTATCCTAGATGCTGCCTGGCCTGCTGAGTTCCTCCAGCATTTTGTGTGTTGCTAGGATTTCCAGCAGCTGCAGATTTTCTCTTGTTTGTGAGATTGAATGCAGTGTCAGGAAGTGTATGGTCATGCAGTTTGGTAGAAGTAATGAAAGGATCAACTATTTTATAAATGGAGAGAAAATACAAAAATCTGAGGTGCAAGGGGACTTGTGAATCTTTGTGCAGGATTCCCTAAATGTTAATTTGCAGGTTGAGTCCGTGGTGAGGAAGGCAAATGTGATGTTGGCATTCATATCAAGAGGACTAGAATATAAACACAAGGATATAATATTGAGACCTTATAAAGCACTGGTGAGGCCTCACTTGGAGTATTGTGAGCAGTTTTGAGCCCCTTATATTAGAAAGGATGTGCAGAAACAGGAGAGGTTTTAAAGGAGGTTTACAAAAATGGTTCTAGGATTGAATGCAAACACGAGAAAATCTGCAGATGCTGGAAATTCAAGCAACACACAAAATGCTGGTGAATGCAGCAGGCCAGGCAGCATCTATAGGAAGAAGTGCAGTCGACGTTTCGGGCCGAGACCCTTCATCAGGATTAACTGAAAGAAGAGATAGTAAGAGATTTGAAAGTGGGAAGGGGAGGGGGAGATCTGAAATGATAGGAGAAGACAGGAGGGGGAGGGAAGAAGCTATGAGCTGGAAAGTTGATTGGCAAAAGGGATACAGAGTAGGAGAAGGGGGAGGATCATGGGACAGGAGGGCTAGGGAGAAAGAAAGGGGGAGGGGAGCCCAGAGGAAGATGGAGAGTAGGCAAGGAGTGATTGTGAGAGGGACAGAGAGAAGAAGGAAAAAAGAGGGGAATAAAAATAAATAAGGGATGGGGTAAGAAGGGGAGGAGGGGCATTAACGGAAGTTAGAGAAATCAATGTTCATGCCATCAGGTTAGAGGCTACCCAGACGGAATAGAAGGTGTTGTTTCTCCAGCCTGAGTGTGGCTTCATCTTGACAATAGAGGAGGCCATGGATTGACATATCAGAATGGGAATGGGACACGGAATTAAAATGGGTGGCCACTGAGAGATCCTGCTTTCTCTGGCATACAGAGCGTAGGTGTTCAGCGAAACGGTCTCCCAGTCTGTGTCGGGTCTCACCAATATATAGGCCACACCGGGAGCACCGGACGCAGTATACGACACCAGCCGACACACAGGTTAAGTGTCACCTCACCTGGAAGGACTGTCTGGGAAGTCACAGTCTCAGAATAGAGGGGTGCCCTTTTACAGCGGAGATAAGGAATTTCTTTAGCCAGAGTGTAGTGAATCTGTGGAATTCTTTGCCATAAGCAGCTGTGGAGGCCAGGTATTTATGTATATTTAAGCAGAGATGATAGATTCTTGTTTGGTCAGGGCATGAAGGGATACAGAGACAAGGCAGGAGATTGGGGCTGATAGGAAAATTGGATCAGCCATGGTGAAATGGTGGAGCAGACTGGATGGGCCAGATGGCCTAATTCTGCTCCTCTATCTTATGGATATATGGATAGGAGGGTCTGAGTGGTGCACTGCAGGAACACTGGATTTGTGTTGCCCTTGTATCTGTCCACACTAATCCCATTTAGATTACTCCACTGCACCTTCGGCCCCTTTTATCAAGACAACATGGATTTTTGGTTTAAGTACTTGTCCAGATGTGTAAATATCCTAAGAATATATGCCTCCATCATGTCTTCGGATAGTGGTTTTTCTGACTACTGCTGTCGTCTGTGGAAAAAGTTCTCCTTTAAATCCTGCTAAATCTCTTGCCTTTCATTGTAAACATATGCCCTCTCATCTGAGGCAGATCCAACACGAAAAATATGATTTAAAGAAAAAATATTTTCTATTTAACTCTCAATTTTGTATACTTCTTCCAGGTCACCCCTTATCCTCTGCTGCTCTGGGGAAAACAAATCCAATCTGTCCAGTTTTGACTTACAATTGTAATGCTGTAATGCTGAAATACAGGTGACACCCTGGTGAATCTCCTCTGCACTCTTTCCAGTGCAAACACATCCTATGGTGTAGTGCCCAGAGCTACACAAGATATACCGGGGTGTCCTAACCAATGTTTTATAAAGCTGTGGCTTGATATTCCAGTTCTGGTGTTCTATACTGTGGTTGCCAAAGGTGAGCATCCCATACACTGTCTCTATCATCTTATTTCACCCCCCCACCCCCACCCCCACCCCCACCCCGCTGTCACTTTCAGAATTCATGTACTCTGGATTATCAGTATACCCTGGGGCCCTTTCATTTGCAGTATTTGTCCTACTCTTGATTGGCTTACAAAATGCATCACTATGCAATTGTCAGGACTAAGTTTCATCTGCTTATTCTCTGTTCAATTTTTCAGGTGGTCGAGAACCTTAAATAACATTCTTTGCATCTGCAACCTCACCAATTTTCTTGACACTCACATCCAAGTCATTATATATCACAAACATTAAGGGCCCTAGCTCCGATCCTTGTGATACAACACTGGTCATGGATTTCCAATCAGAAAAGTAGCCTCCTCCACCACGCTTTTCCTCCTATTCCCAAGACAACTTGGGATTCAGTGTGCCTATCAGCCCTACACCCCATGTGACCTAAACTAAGGGATCAGCCTATGATGTGGGACCTTGCCAAATACCTTACTGGGATTTTTTATAAGGTTTATGCATTTACTAACTGAGCTTAATGTGCTCAGTTACTCCTCAAAAAAAAAATTCTGTCAAATTTCATTAAATGGATTTCCCACAAACAAAACCCTGCTAGCTATCCCTGACTAATTTCTACCTTTAAAAGTGGAGATAATCCTATCCCTTAGCAACACTCAAAATTCTGGAGGAACTCAGCAGGTCAGGCAGCATCTATGGAAATTAATTTCAAAGTTGACGTTTTGGGCCCTTATATATTTATCCAAAAGTTTCCCTCATTGACTCTGTACAAAATATCCAGCAGCCCCAGCTATCTCTCCCTTGCTCATCATTAAGGACCCTCACCATTTCGGACATGCCTCTTCTCGTTATTACTCAATGTTTGAAGAACACCTTTTTCCCCTCTGCCTTCAGATTTCTCCATGGTCCTTGAACACTACCTCATTATTTATCCTTCACACAATTTATTTTGTACCTTTATAATAATTTATGTCTTGCCTTGTGCTGCTGCTGCAAAACAACAAATTTCATGACATATGCCAGTGATGATGAACCTCATTCTGAAATAGCAATCTGGGATACATCAGGCTCTGAGGATTTATCCACTTTACATGTCCCTTTAAGAACTCTCCTGATGCTAACTGTCCCTGAACATCATCAGTCCTTGCCCTGAACTCTCCCTCTACCGTAACCTTCATTCAGGACATCGCCACGTCATTCAGCTCCATCACGAATGATTCCTCTGGATCCTAAGATGCTTACTCTTTCCCTGGCTGCTTTCTTAATTTTAATATACATATAGAATGCCTTAATCTTATATACAAATAATAATTGCATAGCTCCTTGCCTTTTTAAGTATTTTTCTCTACTTTTTTTCATTGGACTCTGGCATTTTAGTTGCCTATTCAGGTTCTCCCCATGATACGATAGGGTTCCATTCCTGAGAGCTGTATGTATCCAAACAATTTGCAAGTCAGAAATGCAGTTCAAACAGAGTTGTCTCACACAGATACAACAGCTGGCAAATCCCTCCCCATTGGTCTCCCAAACATTTGTTCAGTGTATGTAAATTGGGCATTCATAAGCTGAGAGATCATGTACCTGTCATACACTTCATTTTGTTATTCTTGAATTCCTTAGCATTTGCTTTGCATCTAGGAATTCCTAATCTTTCTGTCTTTGCCTTTCGTCTCCAAGGGGACATGTCGGCTTTGAACTCACTGTCATCCCACTTAATGGATATTTTAGAGAGAGAAGTACAACAGAGAAACAGCCCTTTGGCCCATCTGGTCCAAGCTGAAACCATTTAAGCTACCTACTCCCATCGACCTGCACCAGGACTATAACTCTCCATATCCCTATTACCAAAACTTCCCTTAAATGTTGAAATCAAGCTTGCATGCAGCACTTGTGCTGGCAGCTCATTCCACACTCTCCTGACCCTCTGAGTGAAGACATTTGTCTTTGTTCCCCATAAACTTCTACCTTTCACCCTTAATCCATGACTTCCGGTTGTTGTCCCACCCAACCTCAGTGGAACAAGTCTGCTTGCATTTACCCTATTTATCCCCTTCATAATTTTGTATACCTCTATTAAATCTCTTGATCTTTTACATTCTAAAGAATACAGTCCTAACCTACTCAATCTTTCCTTATAACTCAGGTCTTCCAGACTCTGAAAAATCCTTGTAAATTGTCTCTGCACTCTTTCAACCTTGTTTACATTTTTCCTGTAGGTAGATGACAAAAACTGTTCACAATACTCTAAATTAAGCCTCACCAACGTCTTATACAACTTCAACATAACATCCCATCTTCTGTACTCAGTAGATTGATTTATGAAGGCCATTATGCCAAAAGCTTCCTTTACGACCCTATCTACCTGTGACACCACTTTCAATGAGTTCAATGAGTCAGGACGAAGGGTCTCGGCCTGAAACGTCGACTGTACCTCTTCCTAGAGATGCTGCCTGGTCTGCTGCGTTCACCAGCAACTTTTGTGTGTGTTGCTTGCCTCTATTTTACTGTTTATGTATAGTCATGAAACACTACAGCTCAGAAACAGGCCCTTCAGCCCATTTAGTTTGTGTCGAACTAAATCTGCTTAGTCCCACTGACCTGCACCTGGACCATGGACTCCCATCCATGTACCTTCCCAAACGTTTCTTAAATGTTGAAATCAAACCGGCATCCACCACACTCTGGCAGCTCATTCCACACTCACCAACCTCTGAATAAAGAAGCTCCCCCTCAAGTTCCCCAAACATTTTACCTTTTACCCTTAACCCATGACCTCTAGCTGTAGTCTCACCCAGCCTCAGTAGAAAAGCCTGCTTGCATTTACCCTCATACTTTTGTATACCTCTATCAAATCTTGCCTCAATCTTCCATGTTTTTGGGAATAAAGTCTGAACCTACTCAACATTTCCGTATAACTCAGGTCATTCAGCTCCTGCAACATCCTTGTAAATTTTCCCTGCACTCTGTCAAGCTCATTTACATCTTGCTTGCAGGTAGCTGACCAAAACTGCACAGAATACTTCAAGTTAGGCCTCACCAATGACTTATACAATTTCAACGTAACATCCCAACTATTTCTTATGAACCTATCTACCTGTGACACCACTTTCAAGAAATTATGGATCTGTGTTCCCTAATGCCTCTGTTCTACTGCACACCTCCGTGCTTACCGCCCGCCATGAAAGACCTATTCTAGCTGATCCTCCTAAAGTGCAACACCCTATCTGCCTTTTTTTCAGCCTATTTTTCCAGCTGGTTCAGACCCGCTGTGAGCACTGATGGTCTTTTTGCTGTCCACTACACTTCCAATCTTGGTGTCATCTGTAAATTTGCTGAACTAGTTTAGTACATTATTATCTAAATCTTTGACTTGGATTACAAACAACAACAGACCCAGCACCGATCCCTGCAGTCAGAGAGGTAATCATCTATTACCACTCCCTGGCCTCCCGCGAAGCTAATGTCTAATCGAATTTACTGCCTCATCTAGAATGCCAAGCTGCTAAACTTTCTTGACCAAACTCCCATGCGGGACTTTGTCGAAGGAAATGTTAAAGTCCATGTAGATTACATTCTTGTCATCATCAATTTTTCTGGTACCTACCTCAAAATTCTATAAGATCGGTTAGACACAATCTACCACACACAAAGCAATATTGACTATCCCTAATCAGTCCCAGTCTATCCAAATACTTTCCCTTTACTGATGTCTGGGTCACTGGCCCATAAATTCCAGGCTTATTCTTAGGGCCTTTCTTAACCAATGGATTAACATTCCAATCCTCTGTCACCTCACCCGTGGCTAATGGTGTTTTAAAATCTCTGCCAGGGTCCCTGCATTTCTGCATTAGCCTCTCACAGGACGCAAGGAAATTCCTTGTCAGGCCATGGGGATTTATCCATCCTAATTTGCCTCAAGCCTGTTAGAGTGGAGATGCATTTCTAGCCAAGGAAGTGTAAGGCACTCCTTCCCTCTGCTAGCCTGCAGGCCACCCTTTTGCAAGGTTTAGCACCTGCTTAGTTCCCCTCTCTCCCCACTCCCCCCCCCCACCCCATCAAGCAAGGTTACGTGCAGCCTTTGGAGCAGCTGGTGCATATCATAGGTCGTGGGTATGCGACCTCTGACACCAGGCAGACAAACTCTGAAGAGCAACACACGTAAAAGTTGCTGGTGAACGCAGCCGGCCAGGCAGCATCTCGAGGAAGAGGTACAGTCGACGTTTCGGGCCAAGACCCCTCGTCGGTGACCCTGCATTCACCAGCAACTTTTATGAGTGTTGCTTGAAATTCCAGCATCTGCAGATTTCCTCGTGTTTGTGTTTTTAAACTCTGAAGAGTAGTCATAAGACGAGCCTGGGGTCTCCTGTCTTGTAAAGATACTGCCCAGAAGAAGGCGATGGAAAACCCCTTCTGTAGTAAAATTAGCCAAAATCACTGTCATGGAAATACCATAATCACCTATGTCATATGACATGGCACATATCAAACACCTCCTCTGTAATCTGCTGCATTGCCTCACATTTATAGATCCCATCTCCCGAGTAAATACAGATGCAAAAAAATCCATTTTAGGGTCTTCCTCCATCCCTTTCGGCTCCACACAAAAATTACCATTCTGATCTTCCAGAGGATCAATTTTGTCCCTTGCTATCCTTTTGCGCTTAATATATCTGTAGAAGCCCTTAGGTGTATCATCTGCCTTGTCTGCTAAGGCAACCTCATGCCTTCTTTTAGCCCTCCTCATTGCTTTCTTAAGTGTTCTCTTGCATTTCTTGTACTCCATAAACATATAACAATTACAGCACGGAAACAGGCCATCTCGGCCCTTCCAGTCCGTGCAAAACTCTTACTCTCACCTAGTCCCACCGATCTGCACTCAGCCCATAACCCTCCATTCCTTTCCTGCAATTTAACTTTAAACGACAACATCGAACCTGCCTCAACCACTTCTTCTGGAAGCTCATTCCACACAGCTGCCACTCTCTGAGTAAAGAAGTTCCCCCTCATGTTGCCCCTAAACTTTTGCCCTTTAACTCTCAACTCATGTCCTCTTGTTTGAATCTTCCCCACTCTCAATGGAAAAAGCCTATCCACGTCAACTCTAGCAATCCCCCTCATAAACACCTCTATCAAGTCCCCCCTCAACCTTCTATGCTCCAATGAATAAAGACCTAACTTGTTCAGTCTTTCTCTGTAACTTAGGAGATGAAACCCAGGCAACATTTTAGTAAACCTCCTCTGTACTCTCTCAATTTTATTGACATCTTTCCTATAATTTGGTGACCAGAACTGTACACAATACTCCAAATTTGGCCTTACCAATGCCTTATACAATTTCAACATTACATCCCAACTCCTATACTCAATGCTCTGATTAATAAAGGCCAGCATACCAAAAGCTTTCTTCACCACCCTATCTACATGAGATTCCACCTTCAGGGAACTATGCACCATTATTCCTAGATCCCTCTGTTCCACAACATTCTTCAATGCCCTACCATTTATCATGTATGTCCTATTTTGATTAGTCCTACCAAAATGTAGCACCTCACATTTTTCAGCGTTAAACTCCATCTGCCATCTTTCAGCCCACTCTTCTAACTGGCCTAAATCTCTCTGTAAGCTTTGAAAACCTACTTCATTATCCACAACGCCACCTATCTTAGTATCATCTGTATACTTACTGATCCAATTTACCACCCCATCATCCAGATCATCAATATATACGACAAACAACATTGGAGCCAGTACAGATCCCTGAGGCACGCCGCTACATAACCGTCCTCCAATCTGACACACAGTTATCCACCACTACTCTCTGGCGTCTCCCATCTAGCCACTGCTGAATCCATTTTACTACTCCGATATTAATGCCCAACGATTGAACCCTCCTAGCCAACCTTCCATGTGGAACCTTGCCAAAGGCCTTACTGAAGTCCATATAGACAATGTCCACCGCTTTACCCTCGTCAATTTTCTTAGTAACCTCATCAAAAAATTCAATAAGATTTGTCAAACATGACCTTCCACACACAAATCCATGTTGACTGTTCCTAATCAGATCCTGTCTATCCGGATAATTATATACACCATCTCTAAGAATACTTTCCACCAATTTACCCACCACTGACATCAAACTCACAGGCCGATAATTGCTAGGTTTACTCTTAGAACCTTTTTAAACAATGGAACCACACGAGCAATACGCCAATCCTCCTGCACCATCGCTGTTTCTAATGACATTTGAAATATTTCTGTCAGAGCCCCTGCTAGTTCCACACTAACTTCCCTCAAGGTCCTAGGGAATATCTTGTCCGGACCCGGAAGCTTATCCACTTTTATATTCCTTAAAAGCGCCAGTACTTCTTCTTTAATCGTCATACTTTCCATAACTACCCTTCTTGTTTCCTTTACCTTACACAATTCAATATCCTTCTCCTTAGTGAATACCAAAGAAAAGAAATTGTTCAAAATCTCCCCCATCTCTTTTGGCTCTGCACATAGCCATCCACTCTGATTCTCTAAGGGACCAATTTTATCCCTCACTATCCTTTTGCTATTGGCATAACTGTAAAAACCCTTTGGATTTATTTTCACCTTACTTGCCAAAGCAGCCTCGTATCTTCATTTAGCTTTTCTAATTTCTTTCTTAAGATTCTTTTTACATTCTTTATATTCCTCAAGCACCTCATTAACTCCAAGCTGCCTATATTTATTGAAAATCCCTCTCTTTTTCTGAACCAAGTTTCCAATATCCCTTGAAAACCGTGTCACTCTTAAACTTTTAACCTTCCCTTTCAAGCTAACGGGAACATAAAGATTCTGTACCCTCAAAATTTCACTTTTAAATGACCTCCATTTCTCTGTTGCATCCTTCCCATAAAACAAATTGTCCCAATCAACTCCTTCCAAATTCTTTCGCATCTCCTCAAAGTTAGCCTTTCTCCAATCAAAAATCTCAATCCTAGGTCCAGTCCTATCCTTCTCCATAATTATATTGAAACAAATGGCATTGTGATCACTGGACCCGAAGTGCTCCCCAACACATACCTCTGTCACCTGCCCTATCTCATTACCTAACAGGAGATGTAACACTGCCCCTTCTCTAGTTGGTACCTCTATGTATTACTCCAAAAAACTATCTTGCACACATTTGACAAACTCCAAGCCATCCAGCCCTTTTACAGAATGGGCTTCCAAGTCTATGTGTGGAAAATTAAAATCTCCCACAATCACAACCTTGTGCTTACTACAGATATCTGCTACCTCCTTACAAATTTGTTCCTCCAGTTCTCGGTCCCCATTAGGTGGTCTATAATACACCCCTATAAGCGTCACAACACCTTTCCTATTCCTCAATTCCACCCAAATAGCCTCCCTAGAAGAGTCCACTAATCTATCCGGCCAGAGCACAGCTGTTATATCTTCTCTGACAAGCAATGCAACACCTCCCCCTCTTGCCCCTCCTATTCTATCCCACATGAAGCAACGAAATCCTGGAATATTTAGTTGCCAATCACACCCCTCCCGCAACCACCTTTCACTAATAGCTACAACATCATATTTCCAGGTATCAATCCATGCTCTAAGCTCATTCACCTTTCTTACAATGCTCCTAGTATTAAAATAGATGCATTTAAGAAGCTCTCCACCTCCTACTCTCTGTTTATCCTTAATGGAGCAAACAACTTTGTTATCTTTTTCTTCCTTGTCTCCTACATCTTTGGTCTGAGTGCTGTTGATCTCTGTCCCCTGCCTATCCTCCCTCACACACTGTCTACCTGCTTTCTCTATTTGTGAACTAACCTGCTCTGTCCTAGTCTCAAACAACAGGAATTCTGCAGATGCTGGAAATTCAAGCAACACACATCAAAGTTGCTGGTGAACGCAGCAGGCCAAGCAGCATCTGTAGGAAGAGGTGCAGTCGACGTTTCAGGCCGAGACCCTGCGTCAGGACTAACTGAAGGAAGAGTGAGTAAGGGATTTGAAAGTTGGAGGGGGAGATCCAAAATGATAGGAGAAGACAGGAGGGGGAGGGATAGAGCCAAGAGCTGGACAGGTGATAAGCAAAAGGGGATACGAGAGGATCATGGGACAGGAGGTCCGGGAAGAAAGACAAGGGGGGGGACGACCCAGAGGATGGGCAAGAGGTATATTCAGAGGGACAGAGGGAGTAAAAGGAGAGTGAGAGAAAGAATGTGTGCATGAAAATGAGGAACAGATGGGGTATGAGGGGGGAGGTGGGGCCTTAGCGGAAGTTAGAGAAGTCGATGTTCATGCCATCAGGTTGGAGGCTACCCAGATGGAATATAAGGTGTTGTTCCTCCAACCTGAGTGTGGCTTCATCTTTACAGTAGAGGAGGCCGTGGATAGACATGTCAGAATGGGAATGAACAAACAGTCAGGGCCCCAAACAGTCCTTCCAGGTGAGGCAACACTTCACCTGTGAGTCGACTGGGGTGATATACTGCGTCCGGTGCTCCCGATGTGGCCTTTTATATATTGGCGAGACCCGACACAGACTGGGAGACCACTTTGCTGAACATCTACGCTCTGTCCGCCAGAGAAAGCAGGATCTCCCAGTGGCCACACATTTTAATTCCACATCCCATTCCCATTCTGACATGTCTATCCACGGCCTCCTCTACTGTAAAGATGAAGCCACACTCAGGTTGGAGGAACAACACCTTATATTCCGCCTGGGTAGCCTCCAACCTGATGGCATGAACATCGACTTCTCTAACTTCCGCTAAGGCCCCACCTCCCCCTCGTACCCCATCTGTTACTCATTTTTATGCACACATTTTTTCTCTCACTCTCCTTTTTCTCCCTCTGTCCCTCTGAATATACCTCTTGCCCATCCTCTGGGTCCCCCCGCCACCTCCTTGTCTTTCTTCCCGGACCTCCTGTCCCATGATCCTCTCGTATCCCCTTTTGCCTATCACCTGTCTAGCTCTTGGCTCTATCCCTCCCTCTCCTGTCTTCTCCTATCATTTTGGATCTCCCCCTCCCCCTCCAACTTTCAAATCCCTTACTCACTCTTCCTTCAGTTAGTCCTGACGAAGGGTCTCGGCCTGAAACGTCGACTGCACCTCTTCCTACAGATGCTGCTTGGCCTGCTGCGTTCACCAGCAACTTTGATGTGTGTTGCTGTCCTAGTCTCTTTAATTTGATTCCCTCCCCCCAACCATTCTAGTTTAAAGTCACCTCAGTAGCCCTCGCAAATCTCCCCGCTAGGATATTGGTCCCCCTGGGATTCAAGTGTAACCCGTCCTTTTTGTACAGGCCACACCCACACCAAAAGAGGTCCCAATGATCCAAAAACTTGAATCCCTGCCCCCTGCTCCAATCCCTCAGCCACGCATTTATCCTCCACCTCATTGCATTCCTACTCTCACTGTTGCGTGGCACAGGCAGTAATCCAGAGATTACTACCTTTGCGGTCCTTTTTCTCAACTCCCTTCCTAACTCCCTATATTCTGCTTTCAAAACCTCTCTCCTTTTCCTACCTATGTCATTGGTACCTATATGTACCACGACCTCTGGCTCCTCTCCCTCCCACTTCAGGATCTCTTGGGCGCGACCAGAAACATCCTGGACCCTTGCACCGGGGAGGCAAACTACCATCCAGGTCTCCAAAATGCATCCGCAGAATCGCCTATCTGACCCCCTAATTATAGAGTCCCCTATTACTACTGCCCTCCTCTTCCTTTCCCTACCCTTCTTAGCTACAGGGCCGGACTCTGTGCTGGAGGCACGGCCATTGTTGCTTCCCCCAGGTACGCTGTCCCCCCCAACGGTACTCAAACGAGTACTTATTGTCAAGCGGCACAGCTACAGGGGTACTCTCTATTACCTGTTTCTTCCTATTCCCCCTCCTAACCGTGACCCACTTGTCTGCCTCCCGTGGCCCCGGTGTGACCACCTGCCTGTAACTCCTCTCTATCAACTCCTCACTCTCCGTGACAAGACGAAAGTCATCGAGTTGCAGCTCCAGTTTCCTAACGTGGTCTCTTAGTAGCTGCATCTCGATGGTCCTGGCACAGATGTGGACGTCGGCCATTGTTGCTTCCCCCAGGTATGCTGTCCCCCCCAACAGTACTCAAACGAGTACTCCACAACCTCCCACATCCGGCACTGAGAACAACAAGCTGCCTTCACACTCATACTTACCCCTCTCCTCAAATAACAGGGGAAAAATGAATACCAAACCTTCCTCGCCTCGCCCGTTTCCACCTAAGCCCTTCATTTGTTCCTATCTGCCTGTACCTGCAATGCACCTCCTTTTTTCCATACCGAGGTTTAATATCTCTTGAAAACCAAGATTCCCTACCCCTGTTATCTTTACTTTTTATTCTGACAGGCACATACAAGCTTTATACTCTCAAAATTTCACTTTTGAAAGCTTCCCACTTACCAAGTTCAGCTCTGCCAAAAAAATCTCTCCCAATCCACACTTGCCAGATATTTTCTGATACCATCAAAATTGGCCTTTCCCCAACCTAGAATCTTAACCCGAGGACCAGACCTATCTTTTTCTATAACTACCTTGAAACTAATGGCATTCTGAGTACTAAATCAAAGTGTTCCCCTACACAAACTTTTGTCTTATTCCCTAATAGGAGATCTAGTATCAAACTCTCTCAAGTTTGGACTTCCCTGATTAACATAGAAAACCGACAGCACAATACAGGCCTTTTAGCCCACAGAGTTGTGCTGAACATGGCCCTACCTTAGAAATTACTAGGTTTGCCTATAGCCTTCTGTTTTTCTAAGCTCCATGTGCCAATCCAAAAGTCTCTTAATAGACCCTATTGTATCTGCCTCCACCACCGTTGCCAGCAGCCCATTCTACGCACTCACCATTCTGAGTAAAAACCTTACCCCTGACATCTCCCCTGTACCTACTCCCCAGCACCTTAAACCTGTGTCCTCTTGTGGCAACCATTTCAGCCCTGGGAAAAAGACTCTGACTATCCACATGATCAATGCCTCTCATCATCTTATACACCTCTATCAGGTCACCTCTCATTCTCCGTCGCTCCAAGGAGTAAAGGCCGAGTTCACTCAACCTATTCTCATAAGGCATACTCCCCAATCCAGGCAACGTCCTTGTAAATCTCCTCTGCACCCTTTCTATGGCTTCCACATCCTTCCTATAGTGAGGCAACCAGAGCTGAGCACAGTACTCCAAGTGGGGTCTGACCAGGGTCCTATAAAGCTGCAACATTACCTCTCGGCTCCTAAATTCAATTCCACGATTAATGAAGGCCAATACACCGTATGCCTTCTTAACCACAGAGTCAACCTGCGCAGCTGCTTTGAGCGTCCTATGGACTCAGACCCCAAGATCCCTCTGATCACACTGGCAAGAGTCTTACCATTAATACTATATTCTGCCATCATATTTGACCTACCAAAATGAACCACTTCACACTTATCTGGGTTGAACTCCATCTGCCACTTCTCAGCCCAGTTTTACATCCTATCAATGTCCCACTGTAACCTCTGACAGCCCTCCACACTATCCACAACACCTCCAACCTTTGTGTCATCAGCAAACTTACTAACCCATCCCTCCACTTCCTCATCCAGGTCATTTATAAAAATCACTAAGAGTAGGAGTCCCAGAACAGATCCCTGAGGCACTCCACTGGTGACCGACCTCCATGCAGAATATGACCCATCTACAATCACTCTTTGCCTTCTGTGGGCAAGCCAGTTCTGGATCCACAAAGCAATGTGCCCTTGGATCCCATGCCTCCTTACTTTCTCAATAAGCCTTGCATGGGATATCTTATCAAATACCTTGCTGAAATGAATATACACTACACCTACTGCTCTTCCTTCATTAATGTGTTTCGTCACATCCTAAAAAATTCAATCGGGCTCGTAAGACAGGACCTGCCTTTGACAAAGCCATGCTGACTATTCCTAATCATATTATACCTTTCCAAATGTTCATAAGTCCTGCCTCTCAGGATCTTCTCCATCAACTTATCAATCACTGAGGTAAGACTCACTGGTCTATAATTTCCTGGGCTATCTCTACTCCCTTTCTTGAATAGAGGAACAACATCCGCAAACCTCCAATCCTCCGGAACCTATCCCATCCCCATTGATGATGCAAAGATCATCGCCAGAGGCTCAGCAATCTCCCTCGCCTCCCACTGTAGCCTGGGGTACATCTCATTCGGTCCCGATGACTTATCCAACTTGATGTTTTCCAAAAGCTCCAGCACATCCTCTTTCTTAGTATCTACATGCTCAAGCTTTTCAGTCTGCTGCAAGTCATCACTACAATCACCAAGATCCTTTTCCATACTTAACCAATTTCCCCTGGGATCAATAAAGTATGACTATGACTATGAATACTGAAGAAAAGTATTCATTTAGTACCTCTGCTATTTCCTCCGGTTCCATGCATACTTTCCCACTGTCATACTTGATAGGTCCGGGAAAACTTAACACATTTGACAAACTCATCCAGCCCTTTTACACCATGGGAGACAGTTAATACATGGGAAGTTTAAATCACCTACTATCTCAACCTTGTGGTTCTTGCAATAGTCTGTGTTCTGTCTAGAAATTTGCTCCTCTAACTCCCGCAGACTGTTGGGTGGTCTATAATATAATCCTATTAATGTGTTTATACCTTTCTTATTCCTCAGTTCTACCTGTAAGGCCTTACTTGATGAACTCTTCAGGATGTCCTGACTGAACACTGCTGTGACATTTTCCCTGACTAGTAATGCCACTGTTCCCCTTTTAACCCTCCCACCCTACCATATCTAAAGCCACAAAGCTGCCAGTCCTGCTCTTCCTGCAACCGTCTCAGTAATGGCTACCGTCATAGTTCCACATGCTAATCCATGCTCTAAACTTACCTGCCTTTCCTACAGAACTCCTTGCATTGAAATGTACTAGCAAACCTTCCTGCTCAGATATTTTCCCCCTCCAGTTCATGTGCAAACTGTCCTTTCTGTATAGGTCTCATTTTCCCTGGAAGAGAGCCCAATGATCCAAACATCTGCAGACCTCCCTTAAGGAGAAATATCTCCTTAGCCACGTGTTAAACTGTATGATCTTCCATTTTCTGGCCACCGTAGCATGTGGCACAGGTAACCATCCTGAGATCACAACCTTTCAACTTAGCACCTAACACTCGGAACTCATTTTGCAGGACCTCATCACCCATCCTTCCTAGGTCATTGGTACCTACATGGACCATGACCTCTGGCTGCCCACCCTCCTACTTAAGAATGCTGCAAACTCGATCCAAGATATCCCTGACCCTGGCACCTGGGAGGCAACATACCACCTGGGAATCTTGTTCTGGTCAACAGAACCTCCTTCTGTCCCCCGAACCAATGAATCCCCTGTCACTACAGCGTGCCTCCTCTCCCCCTTCCTTTCTGAGTCACAGAGCCAGACTCAGTGCCAGAGACCTGACTGCTGTGGCTTTCCTCTGCTACATCATTCCCCCTGCCCTAAAGTATCCCAAGCAGTTTACCTATTGTTGAGGAACATGGCCACAGGGATATTCTGCACTGGTTGCCTATCTCCTTTCGCCCTCCTGACCGTTATCATTTACCTGTGTCCTGCACCTTGGGTGTGACTACCTCTCCGTAAGTCCAGTCTATCAACTCTTCTGCCTCCTGAATAATCTGGAGTTCATCCATTTCCAGCTCCAGCTCCTTATCACGGTCTGTTAGAAGCTTCAGCTGAATGCATGTCTTGCAGGTGTGGTCTTCAGGGACACCGAAGATCTCCCTGCCTTGCCACATCCTGTAAGAGGAGCATTCCCACTGCTCTAAATGTGCAATAAGAAAGAAAGAATAAATAACGAAAAGATATCTACCTGCAGCCTACGCCTTTCCTAAGCCTCGAAGAGCCAAAGCCTCGACTCCCCACTAACAGTGGCCCAATCACACAATGGCCGTTCCCACCTGACTTTTTTTTCATATCTGAAAAACTTTCAGTATCTTCTTTTATGACCCGGCTGGTGGTATAGTAGCGTCAGACTTTGGGACAAAAGGTCTCGAGTTCGAATCCAGCCGGCTCCCCTGCATGCTTTCCATCCGTGCTGGGTTACATAGTCATAGTCAACTGTAACCGGCTGCATGCACGACCGGCGCATGCGCACACATTTAGCAATGGTGACCTCTTTGGATGGCAAACCACTGCTGTAACTTGCCTCGTACGCGGTTCCCCACTACGTCAGAGAGGCGTGGAGGGAAATTGTCCGCTAACTGGAGAAACTCCGGATGTGACGTACCTTTCCTTTTATCTTCTTTTATATTATTGGCTAGCTACCTTCATATTTCGTTTGTTGTCTTCTTATTGCTTTTTTAGTTGCCTACCATTGGTTTTTAAGTGCAATTCCCTAGCTTCCCACAAATTTTTGCTATATTGTATGCCCTCTGTTTTGTTTTTATGCTGTCTTTGACTTCCTATTAAAGCCACAGTTGCTTCCTCCTTCCTTTAGAATGCTTTTTTTGGATGAACTAATCCAGCTTCTTCTGAATTACTCCCAGAAGCTCCAGCAATTGCTGCTCTGCCGTCATCCTTGCTAGTGTCCACTTCCAAAGAAAATTTAGCCAGCTTCTCTCTCATGCCCCAGTTGTTACCTTTACTCGACTGTGATACCGATACATCTAACTCCTTGCTTCAAGGTGAATGCTCTTTACTTATCATTACCACCCCCCACCACTCTTTCTAATGGACTTGGTTGGTTTAAACTTTATATTTAACTCTAGCTTCCCATTGGATGCACTACTCTTCTGTTTATTCATTATTATTCAATTAAATTTGTTCTTTCCTGTTCAGCTGCAGCCTGTAAAGTTTGTGCAGGTCCAGCTTTACTCGGAAGCAGTCTGAGTGATCCAAGTAGCTAACTTCTACAACCCTTATTACTATAGCTTGTCTGGTCTATTTTCTCTCCTACTTTCTAGATGAGCTTTACTGGCTATTGTTGCTCCCACACTGAGCCCACCTCCCAGCACCAGTATCTAAAGCTTGTACTCCTTTGAGGTGGAAAGTGGAGGGTAATATTGAGGGAGCAGAGGGAAGGAGGGGGGTGAATAGATGGAGAGAGAATAGTGAAAGATGGGAGAGTTTGGCATGTATTGTTAGGTGGAAAGAGCCGTCTGGAAAGTGATAGTGGGGGAGATGAGATGAAGCTGGAGGTATTGCTTGGGGTGAGCTTGGAGGAACAGGTAAGTGGTGTTGGGTTTGAGAGATCGATAGGAGGGCAATGGTGGAAGTATGTTGAAGAACTGGATTGGAACTGGTGAGTAGGTGCTTGGGACCACTGAGAGGTGAATGATGAGAGTTTTTGTAAGGGTGTGAGTGGGAGGTTGGTGGTGGCAGAGGGAGTTAAGAATGTGGTGTTGAGAGGGCTAATATTGTTTGGATATTGTGTGGTAGTAGAGATGCTTTGGGTAGACAGGATTGGGTATCTTGGGGTAATATAGCACGGAAACAGGCCCTTTTGCCTATATCTATCATCAATAGATGTGGAGAACTGTAGGGTGAAAGATTGGATATGTAGCTGAAATCCATCAATCCTTTTGCAGGGAGATGGTAGACGTGCAGGAGAAGCTACAGGACTGTGAGGGAACGGTGCAAAGGCTACAGATGCTGATGAAGGAGAAGGATGAAGTAATTGCCCAGCTGAGACATCGTAGTCAACTGCTGGATAAAATCACCCGCAGCCGACCTTTCCTCGACAACTTACTGTCCTACATGGCTGAAGCTGAACACTCACAGAGCATTCATCTTCCACACCCCAGCTTCCCTGAACACCAAGCAGACTCCCTTCAATTAGGCAGTAATGGGTTAATGAACGCCAGCCCCAGTGACCAAAATTTCTCTGTCAGTGAGGATGACACTGAGGAGCTGGACCAAGATGACTCAATCTTTGGGACCACAGTTTAAATCTTCACCTCATCCAGGTTGAGGGATGCTGGGTAGAGCCTATAAGTGCCTGTTAGTTTTGCAAATCTGGGAGATCACACTGAAACCTGTGGTTGTGAAGATGGAAGCAGAGAGCATTATGACACTCTGTTATCTGATCGTTGGATTTGTTGATATTTCATTCCAAAGCTTTTGGGATTGGAGGGTAGTTAATTCAATGTGAAGAATATGGCCTTTAGAACAGTGGACTGTTGACACTGTTCATCAATTTCTTAATGCAATAAGTTATTGGTGTTGGGGTAGCTCTGGTTTCAGACTTGGTTTAGAACACCATGAACTCCAGTCCAAACATTGAGAGAAGTGGTGACCTTCTCATCGAGCACAACAGGTAAATCCCAGTTACAGCCTCCTCCCTTTCTATATTCCTCCATGCTTTGAGGTTTATGAAATGCCCCTTAGTTTTAGCTGGTTGCACTGTGTTTTTGGATCACTGACTGATTATTTGCAGTACTGTGATTATTATTTCCATGATGGAAATTCAACTGCTTGTGAGAAGCACTGGCTGGTTAGTGGAGTAGCTCTGCCGTGTTCTTTCAGAGCAGAGTTTAAAGCCAGGCCAAACTGACTGGAAGTCATTGCTATCCAACATGGTAGTGTGTCATGTTTAAAGATTTTCCTGTTATTTTCAGTTGGCAGCTATGAACATCTGGGCCTATTGAGCTGCTTGAACAGTGAGAATTTGGAAACCACCTGATATCTAAATGCCATACAGAGAATTTAGTACTTTCCCGATGAATGTTCAAAATTGCTGCCACAACGTGGAATGAAATCAGTGCCTACTTTAAATATTGTATTTTTTGTCTTTCTGTCATCAAGAATTTAAATAACTACCCCCCCCCCCGCCACCAGTAAACAAAATTTAACCAGATATCCCGGGTGAAATGAAGGTGCGGCTGGCAACTAGTTCTGTTGTTCCCCTACTGCCCACCTTTTCCAGAAGTGCAGCTGTACTGGTCACTTCCTATGAGATAATAGCTGAGCAACAGGAGCAGCAATGCAGACCTTCTTGGCTGCTCAACCACGAATAATTTCATCCATTTGCCTCAGTCAGCCAGTCTCATAAGGGTTATGTATGGGGTATGTATGGGTTATGTATGGGTATGTATGTATGGGTATGTATGGGGTATGTATGGTTATGTATGGGTTATGTATGGGGTATGTATGGGTTATGTATGGGTATGTATGTATGGGGTATGTATGGGTATGTATGTATGGGTTATGTATGGGTATGTATGGGTATGTATGGGTTATGTATGGGGTATGTATGGGTTATGTATGGGGTACGTATGGGTTATGTATGGGTACGTATGGTTATGTATGGGGTATGTATGGGGTATGTATGGGTATGTATGGTAATGTACGGGGTATGTATGGGTATGTATGTATGGGTATGTATGGGTATGTATGGGTTATGTATGGGTATGTATGGTTATGTATGGGTTATGTATGGTTATGTATGGGTATGTATGGGTTATGTATGGGGTATGTATGGTTATGTATGGGTATGTATGATAGTAGAAAGTACATTCTGGACTAAGTTCCTGCAGCATTTGATTCAAATCCTGCCGTAACCCTCAGCAAGCTCTTCCAATACTTTTTCCACACAGTCACTGCCTCACACTCACTTTTCAAACTGATCCAGCAAAATGAAAACTGGTTTCCTAGGATCTGCATCATAAAAGTGGTGCAGAACTTGGTGCACTGGATTCTTAAGTTATTGAAGTATCTTGTGCCAGTTTGGGCAGTGGCTAATGCTGGTTAATTGCATCTGGGTATATGCAACTGTTTTGAACCGAAATGACCTGCACTGATGGGTCTACTTCTCTTTTGATAACAGGGAATGAACAGGAAGTTCCATCCTTGAATCACAGGTGTCTTGAAGGTGTTACCATTCCAACCTCAATTTCTTGAAACCAAATAAAAGTGGGTGACTGATCATGGAGTAAGGGGGTGAGCAGTGAGTAAGTGGGTCAGTGAGCTAATTGTCTATTCTACAGACTGGCACATTGTTTTCAGATATTGTGCAGAAAACCCTATATTATCCCTGAAGCAATATCAGACCACCTGTCACATTGTTATTGCAAGCATTTTGCTGCATGTGAATTGGCTGCTGAATTTCCTGCCTTTGGCAGGAACTTTGAATCCTGCCTTCCATAGGGAAGCTCAGGAATCCTATGAATCAGGGAGATGGTTGCCACTTTCCCTGTGCTTTTCACTGCTGCAGCGGTAAGGTACCCTTTTGACTATGCTGAATAAATGTAACTTTTACATTTGCCCTAATACAGATTCCTTTGAAAGAAGCACTTTATTCCATCTCAGTTTCATAGCAGTGATCTGATATGACTCAGTAAGCAATCTGCAATTTACCAGGTAATTAGTTATTCACAACACAGTAAACCACTGATTGTTCAGCGGCTTTGGCATCTGGCTTACTAGATTACTTCCTGAGCACCTTATAAACTGGGGGCTCTCTTCTTGTGCTCCATATAAACTCACACAGTTCTATTTCCTGCACTCTGTTTAAACTTGCCTGAACTTACTGAAATATTTATTATATTAAATTTATTACATCTATAAAAATTGTGAATTAAAAGGTTATGGAGGTATTAACAGGAATGACGTCCAATTGTTTGGATAATCTGCCAGTCCACCACCACCACCAAAGTCCTTGGGATGGAGCTTTACTGTAGCACTTTAGCAGATTTGAAACTGAATTGCTGCTACGGGTCCTCCCCAGCGTAGTTCAGGAAGCCGTTCTTGTGAACTATTTGTAACCCGAACAGTTCATAAGTCAGAAATGTGCCTGTGAACAGTTCACATAGGAGAAGATGCCTACAACTCTACAGTAGCCAGCAGATGCCCCCTGCTGGTCTTCTAGATGCCTGATTGTATGTGTAATCTGGGGGAGGAACTGTACTTGGTACTACTTATTTGCAGTGTCACACTCATTCCACTGGACTCTGTCTCTTTAGCCCCTGTTTGGTTTGTGGTGGGACTGAAGATATCCTTACCTGCATCTGCTGAGACTTCATTTGTGTACATGAAGATTTAATATATAACACCATCTTGTTGAGAATGTCTCTCGAACATGGCCTCCTCTTAATGAAAAGTGTGCTAACTTTCCTGCACAGGTGGCCTGGTACTCAGCCAAAGTCAGTCCTACATTATAGTTGATATTCCATTCAGTTGTTACTGTCCCATTGGGGTACGGATCTCACCAAGACATCTAGGAACCTTTGCAAGCAGTGATATACCAAGGCACCTGCACTCCACCAAACTCCTCATGGGAACGGATGAGGAATTGCACACCTGGTGGGAACTGGCTGTTGAGGGGTGGGACCTCCTCTGAACTGGTCCCTTTGTGTACACTCCATGAGCCCTTCTTCTCTTCCCCTTGTCCCACCCCCTCCCAAACCCACTGACAAAAAAAATTGGCTGGATGTGTGCAATCTCAATGGTTTGTAAGCAAATTGCTCCTTTAGATACCCATTACTATCTAATCACTGCTTAGAACTATTATTGTCAATTGAGTCTACTTGTATAACCATTGTGTGTAATCATTGTCCAGTAGTATAATCATCAAAGTGACTATTACTTTCTGACATATGGTTCTGTTATTCTGTATAATCTCATAATATTACTCTTCATATAATTATCCTAGTGTAGCCAATGTTATCTTGATCACTCTGAAATCGTTTTCTATATAAAAACAAAATCATTTTCTAGATCATAGATCATAATTTTTCATGTAGTTATTGCTTGGGAACCATAGCTACACAGTGCTGGAATTTCATTATTATGTGTATCTGCTGTAACTCTGTTTTGTTTCATTTATTTGCCCAGTTCTCTTGATAGTTTAAAAATGTGGATGAATTCAGCTGACAGCTTTAGGCTGGAGTGACCCAATTTGGCATGTTTTATGAAAGTAGTGTCTGGACAAGAAGATTCCCGTTACCAAGGGTTTTGCATTGCTTAGGTCAGTATACAGATCCCTGTGCTTCATTGCAGTAGTGCAGCAAAACTCAAATGCAAGTTTAAACCATCCTGAAGTACTTACTGAAAAAAGCAGCACTTGGCTTTGAGGAAAAAAAAATCAAGATAGTGTATGGATTATATATATCCAGTAGAATAGTCATGGAGGTAGAAGAAGCAGCATGCTTTAATGATTGCATAAGTTGTGTTTGTATAAAATATAGTTTTGTTTGGAGGGATTTGGGACATGGGACATGAAGTTTGCTAGATGAATGTATCACACTTACTCAGGGTTATTTTTGATCATTATAGATAGAAATTTGGTATGTTGGTGCCTTTTATGAATCTATGCAATAACTTTATAAATGATTTTTGTGAGTTCCTGCACTGGTTCACGTTTAAATTCTTTGCTACTGCCACAAGGTTGTGATGACAATACTGTCTTCACTACACTGTCAGTATCCGGACATTAGCAGTGGGATGTCTCAGAGGAAAAAATGTTATATTCAGCTTTTCTCATTGAATTCGTATCTGCACCTGAATCAAATGTGACAATAGAATAAGGTAATAGGTAGCCAGAAAGACCAAAACCAGTCAGTGCATTGACAAATACATCTTTGGGGATGTCGGACCTTCTACTGTGACTTATCAACAAGCCCAGGCATTGTAGCTGCCTGTTGATCTGCCATTTGTGCCTTTGCCACGCTTGGAAGAAACATGGAATTTCCTGCAGATGCCATTGGTCCTTCACTCTGGCCCTTATGTACCATTTTTTTTCAATGCTATTCAAAAAAGATGTACTTAAATTTTCTCCCATGGTTTTTTAAGACTTTGTATTAACCTCCAAATACTGTTATTTATCTTAAATTTGCATTTTCCTGGCAACTACAGTTCAAATAATTGGGAGGAAGGAAATGCCTCCCACTCTGCATCACTATCCAATGGCAGCCAGGCAGGTTGGCAGCAGAGGGATTTCTATACCAGTGCATTTTTTTTTGAAAAATTGCCAATCTCCAGATGTACATGGGTTGAGAATTTATCGATACCAAGCTAGTAAGTAGGACGAGGAGCATACCATCCTGCTTGAAGACAGTTCTAACATCAGTTTGATCTTAGATGACCTCTAGCACATCTCTGCATTGGGTCTCTTTGTGCCCGTGCCATATATTTATATATGTATGTGTGTGACTTATATATAAATATGAATCTATTTATATAAATATAACACAATCAGTACTGTGAAAAGTCTTAGGTACATGTAAAACAATTCTGGAAAGTGAAGATGCTTTCAACACTAATGAATTGAAAAGCTAAATATCAATAAAATTACTATAAAGAACAATACACAATAGAAAACTAAATCAAATCAATATTTGGTGTAACCACCCTTTGCCTTTGAAACTGCATCAATTCTCATAAGTACATTTATGTGTAGTTTTCAAAGAAAATTGGTTTGTTGGTTGTTCTAAGCATCTTAGAGAACTGCAGACTTTGGCTGTCTCACTTCCTTCTGTCCTCCAAATAATCCAGACAGCCTCAATGATGTTGAGATCAGGGCTCTACAGAGGCCATACCATCTGAAAGGATAAAAAAAAATCCTGGGTGCCTAAGACTTTTGCACTGTACTATATGTGATGTATAGTCTGTCTTCCGTTCCATACACTATTTCACCTAGTATCACCCAATCTCACCTAAAGCAAAGTGAGGAAGTACTGGCTTTAAGTCCAGTCAGTTCTTGGATGTATTTTACACACCCGTTGATGATCAGTATCTTATGGGAGGGAACTGCTAGGCCCCTGAATCGTATTGTTGATGTTAAACTCTATCAATTGTACTTGATTGCTAATACACAATAAGAAACATTTGAGTAACTATTGAGGTGCTCCATTTTATATGCATGGAATGATGCAGGTATTAACTTTCATCAGGTTCACTAGAACATTAAACAGTACAGCATGGGAACAGGCTCTTCAGCCTATGACAGTGAACCTAGTTACTAATCACTTCTGCCTTTCCATTGTACACATACTTCGATTCTCTGCACATTCATATTCCTACATAAGAGGGTCTTAAACACCATCCCTAGCAGCACATTCCAAGCACCTACCACTCCCTGTGTAATAAATTTGCTTTGCACAGCTTTGAAATTATCCCATTTCACCTTAAATATACATCCTCTAATATTAGATATTTGACCCTGGGATAAAGATACTGGCTGTCTACTCTATGCATCTCATAATCTTATATACCTCTATCAGGTCTTCTCTCAGCCTTCACTACTCCAGAAAAAAACAGTTCAAGTTTGTTGTAACGCAGATTGGAACCTCCTTATAATGCAAATTGGAACAGGACAAATTACAATTATTAGGCAGGAATGAGAGAGAGTTAATTAAAGCCACATTAAAAATGTTATAGGGGGATCTTAATCAGCTAACTCAGCTGCAGAATAACAAATAGAACTTGAAATGTTACACTTTGGAAAATCATCAAGGTCAGACAATCACAGTGAACACTCAAGATCTCCTAGATTGTGTAGAGTAGAGGGACTGGAGTTCAAGTACATGGTTCACTGAAAGTGAAGTTACGGGCAGACAGGGTGGTGAAGAAACCTTTTGAATGCTTTGGTCAAGACATTGAGTATAAACGTTGAGAAATCAAGGTGTGGTTGAACAGGATGTCAGTGAGGCTGCATATTTTGTATTATGTTCAGCTCTGGTTGCCTTACTATAGGAAAGAAGTTATTAAACTGAGAAAAGTGTAGAAAATAAAGAAATATTCCCTGGTCTTGGACTGAGTTATAGGGAGAAGTTGGATAGGTTATGACTATTCCTTGGAGTGTCAGACTGAGATTTGGTCAATACAAATGTGTAGGATTGTGGGGGACATTGAGTGAAGCCACTTTTATTCTATGGTTGGGGAAATCAAGAACTAGAGGGCTTAGAGGTCAACTTTTATCTGTGGAATCGGCTGTACTAGGAATTGATTGAGGTGGTACAACTATTTCAAAAGACAGTTGTACAGGTACATGGATTAGAAGTTCGTGGGTGAAATGCTGACAATAGGACTAGCTTGGATAGTTGGCATGGATCAGTTAGGCTAAGGAGCCAGTTGCTGTGCTGCATGAGTTTATACTTTTCTATTCAGTGCAGTTGGTCATTAAACGCTCCATAATAAGATATGGATTTGAACAAAAATTACCTGTTATGCCATTCCATCACGGCTGATCTATTTCCCCCTCAGCCTCAATCTCCTGCCTTCTCCCGTATCCCTTCATGCCCTGACTAATCAAGAATCTATTAAATCTATTAACCTTTGCCTTAAATATACCCAATGATCTGGCCACCATAGCCACTTGTGGCAACGAATTCCACAGATTCACCACGATAGCTAAAGAAGTTCCTCCTCATCTGTTCTTAAATGGACATCCCTCTATTCTGAGGCTGTGTCCTCTGGTCTTAGACTTACATACCATAGGAAACCATGCTCTCTACATCCACTCTATGGAGGCCTTTCAACATTTGATAGATCTCAGTGAGATTCCCCCCTCATTCTTCTGCATTCCAGTGAGTACAGGCCCAAAGCCATCAAACACTCATCATATCCCAGAATCATTTGTGAATCTCCTTTAAACCCTCTCCCATGTCAGCACATAAGGTATCATGCTGCATCTTTGGACCCAAGCACAGGGTCACATAGAAGGATTGAATAACACTAACACAGCATTTGCACTTACAAGTCTTGGGTAACTCAGGATAACTCAGCCAGAACTACAGTAGACAAGGATCAAGACGATCAAGCAAATGAGAGGTTAGCACTGCTTGCTTAAATACAGTCCAGAGTACAAAGAATCTACCCAGCTGATAAAACCCCAACAACACACACAAAATGTTGCTTGGCTTGCTGAATTCCACCAGCATTTATGGAGAAAAGTAAACAGTCGCTGTTTCAGGTTGAAACCCTTCGTCAGGACTGGAGAAAAAAGGTAAGAGGTGAGAGTAGGAAGGTGGAGGGGGGAGTAGGTGATAGGAGGAATGGGTGGTGATATGAAGTAAAGATCTAGAAAGACGCTCAGGGAAGTAGGCTCCCAATAATCGATGGATCTCACTGATATATAAGAGGCCACACTGGGAGCACCAGATGAGTAGTTGACCCCAACAGACTCACAGATTGAAGTATCGCCTCACCTGGAAGGACTATTTGGGGCCCTGAATGGTCGTGAGGGGAGGTGTAGGGCAGGTGTGGCACTTGTTCTGTTTGCAAGGAGGGAGATCAGTGGGGAGGGATGAATGGATTGATTCCTGTGGAAAGCAGGAAGCTGGGGGTTGGAGGGGGGTGGAATCGCATTAGAGATGGTGGAAGTTATCGAGAATTATGTGCTGGACGCAGAGGCTGGTGGGGTGGTAAGTGGGGACAAGAGGAACCCTATCCCTGGTGGGGTGATTGGTTGAAGGCAGATGTGCCCGAAGTGGAAGAGATGTGGGTGAGGGCTGTGTTGATGGTGAAGGAAAGCCTATTTCTTTGAAGGAGGACATCTCGTTAGTTCTGGAATGAAAAGCCTCATCCTGAGACCAGATGCAGTGGAGAAGGAGGAATTGAGAGAATTGGGTTGACATTTTTACAAGTGACAGGGTGGGAAGAGGTATAGTCCAGGTAGCTGTGAAAATTAGTGGGTTTATAAAACAAATCAGTAAGTAAGCCGTCTCTGGTGATAGAGACAGAGAGATTGAGAAATGGGAGGGAGATGTCGAAAATGGACCAGATAAATTGGAAGGCAGGATAGAAGTTGGGGGAAATTTGATGAAGTCGACGAGCTCAGTATGGGTGCAGGAAGCGTAGGAGAAGTTGGGGAGTGATACCAGTGTAGGCTTGGAACATGGACTGCTCCACATAGCTGACAAAAATACAGGCATAGTTGGGACCCATGGGTACACCTTTTGTGTGAAGGAAGTGGGAGGAGCCAAAGGTAAGAGATTTAGAGTGATGACCAGTTCTGCCAGACGGAGGAAAGTGATGATGGAGAGGAACTGGTTGGGTCTGGTGTCCAGAAAGAAGGGGAGAGATTTGAGGCCTTCCTAGTGGGGGATGGAGATGTATAGGGACTGGTCATCCATGGTGAAAACGAGATGATCTGAGCCAGGGAACCTAAAATCATTGAAAAGATCATGAGCGTGTGAAGTTTCACGGATGTAGGTAGGAAGAGACTGAACCAGGGAGGATAAAACAAAGTCGAGGTATGCAGATATATGTTTGGTGGGGCAACAACAAGCAGAAATAATGGGTCTACCTGGACAGGCAGGATTGTGTAGGAGATAAAAACGGGAGGTGAGGAGTAAGGGAACTGTGAGTTTAGTGGCAGTGGATGCGAGGCACCGAGAGTTAACAGGTCAGTGATGGTGTGGGAGACAATGGCCTGGTGTTTGGGTAAGTAAGAGGTCGCGTCTGAGAGGGTCATCTAGCCTCAGTAAGGTAGAGTTCAGTTCACCAGACCACGTCAGCACCCCCTTAATCTGCAGGTTTGTTGGTGAGGTTCAGATTAGTGCGGAGAGAGTGGAAAGCAGTGCGTTGGGAAGGAGTGAGTTTAGAATTGGGGAGAGAGAGGTGATAAAGTCCTGACGGTTGCTTCGTCAGCACTTAACAATGAAAAGATCCAGAGTAGGGTGGCAGGCTGCAGAGAGAGAATCCCAGAGTTATGGAAACCATGAGGGCAGGCACTTCCTCGTGGCGGAAAGCATGAGTAATCGAAGTGGGATCTCCCGGAGGCCACCCATTTTAATTCCACTTCCCATTCCAGACATCCCACTTCTCCCGGAAGTTCTGGGAGTCTCCCGCATATCAATAGTGGCTCCCTGATGCCTGCAAATTATATACAATGTCCCGGAAATCATTTTTTTTCCGAGAGAGATGGCGCCATGGGGGAGTGTTCCAAAAAAAGAAAATATAAAACGTACATCACCCCAGATTACCCTAAAGTGTACCCCTGCCTAATAGGGGTCAAAAATAATTACAGTGTTGCTCACTGCACTGTTTGCAACAGTGACTTTTCTATTGCCCATGGTGGGTTAAGACTGTAAAAAACATGTTGAGGTGAGTTTAACAGGTGTCATTCGTTCATTAGCATAACTAACATTATTTAAACTAGCTGGCTAGCTGCTCAGGAGCTACTCTATCGCAGACATCCCACCTCTCCCGGAAGTTCCGGGAGTCTCCCGCAAATTGATGATGCTACCTCCCTGAAATGAGCTTTTGCAGGGTGGGATGTCTGCCATTCCCAGGCGGACATGTCAGTTCATGGCCCCTCTACTGCCGCCATGAGGCCATATTCAGAGTGGAGGAGCAACACCTTATATTCTGTCTGCGTCGCCTCCAACCTAATGGCATGAACATCGATTTCTTGAGCTTCCGGTAATTGAACTCTTCCCCCCCCCCTTCACTATTCTGAATTCACATTTCACTCTCTCGCCTTGTATCCTTACTGCTCCTCCCCTTTCCTCTATGGCCTTATAGTCATACTTTATTGATCTTGGGGGAATTGGTTTTATTTACGGTTGCTCCATAAATAATTAAATAATAATATGTAAATTATGCCAGGAAATAAGTCTAGGACCAGCCTATTGGCTCAGGGTGTCTGACCCTCCAAGGGAGGAGTTGTAAAGTTTGATGGCCACAGGCAGGAATGACTTCCTATGACGCTCTGTGCTGCATCTCGGTGGAATGAATCTCTGGCTGAATGTACTCCTGTGCCACCCAGTACATTATGTAGTGGATGGGAGACATTGTCCAAGATGTCATGCCACTTGGACAGCATCCTCTTTTCAGACACCACCGTGAGAGAGTCCAGTACCATCCCCACAACATCACTGGCCTTACGAATGAGTTTGTTGATTCTTTTGGTGTCTGCTACCCTCAGCCTGCTGCCCCAGCACACAACAGCAAACATGATAGCACTGGCCACCACAGACTCGTAGAACATCCTCAGCATCGTCCGGCAGATGTTGAAGGACCTCAGTCTCCTCAGATTCTGTCCTCTCCTATCAGATTTTCCCTCCTCCACTCCTTTATCTCTTTCACCAATCGTCTTCCCAGCTCTTTATTTCACCTGCCCCCTCTCCTGGTTTCACCTATCATCTTCTGCCTTGTACTTCGTCCTCCCCTCCTCCGACTTCTAACTCCAGCCCGAAACATCCACTCTTTTTCGTGCCTGGCCTGCTGAGTTCTCTCAGCATTTTGTGTATGTTGCTTGGATTTCCAGCACCTTCAGGTTTTTTCTTATTTGTGATAAAACCCCAGACTAATTACAAGCTGACAAGTAAGTATTCTAATTAGAGACAAAAATTCAAGGCTACTTAATTGGACACCTGAAAAGGAGAATTAATTGCAAGTATTCAAGGACAAATGGAACTTGAATGTAAACTGGAGAAGACATTAACAGTAACCCATAAAAACTCAAAGTGCAACAATACAGACAATTATAATTACTAGAAGTCAGGAGATTGGGACTGAGAGGGAAATGGATCAGCCACGATGAAATGGCAGCGCAGACTTGGTGGGCCAAATGGCCTAATTCTGCTCCTATATTGTATGGTCTTATAATTAATAAAATTCAGAGAATACAAAAAAAAGCAAATTAGTCCTCAGAATACTCTACCGACGACCCAAAAACCCCTCCCCCTACGGCCAGCCGAGGACTATATGGATGTAAACGATGGAATTCTGAAATAAGGTGGGAGTCCAAAATATTCCTGGAAGGAACGCAACACCGTTCCTCTGGACCATATCTATCCCAGTCTACCAAGTATTGGAGTTGTCCCTTTAATTCCCGTGAATCAAGCAGTCTGCTGTCTGTGTGGACAGTTTCACTGTTTATGATCATTAGAGGGGGTGGTGGCTTGGGAACCGAGGCATCTGAACAAATTGTCCAGCTGAGGAGCTACCAACCTCTTTCTTTTTGAATATTTTTATTGATTTCTTACATAAAAGAATGCAGAGTACAGTAGGATATATAATATATATCGATTACAATATATTGGAATCACAAATATAGTCTCATTACTCTGTATCCATATAAATTACATTGAAACATAATACTGAAAGGAGATAATTTTATTATACAAAAAAAACTAAACCCACTACCAGAAAAAAAAAGCTGTTTGGTTAAAAAAAAAGGAAAGAAATCCCTAACATATAGTAAAACATATTATTAGCCAACATCTGTGCTTAATAGCATATCTTGTTACTTACACCTGTTAGGATGCATTCTCCATTTACCTTATAAGGAGCAGATGTCATCAGGTGGTTCCCAATCTTCACAAGGTGTTTCGACCCTTAACCGCGACACTCTCCAGTTGGTGGGCCAGCAGTGGTGGCCATCACTGCCTATCTGCTCCTGGCTTCCAGCTTCCCTCCTCTCGCCTACTCCAAATCCAACAAGAGGCTCGTTCTGCCTCTTCCCCCATCCTACGAGCTGCTTGTTTTTTGCTCATTTCGTCCAGGCCAAGATCTGACAACTACCGCCATGCTGATTTGGCTGGGAAGCCTCTGCAGCCGATCTCCACAGGGAACAACCATGCCTGCCATCCCTTGTCTTTACACTCCTGCACTAAGGGCTGGTACTTTAAGGCCTTTCTCTCCTGGGCCTCTTCCCATCCCTCCTCCCATGGCACAGTCAACTCAACCAGAATTATTTTCTTGTCTTCGGTTGACCACAGTACAATGTCTGGGCGTAGGGTTGTGTGCACCACATCCGGGAACTGCAGCCTCCTTCCCACATCGACCCTCATTTCCCAGGACCTGCCTGTTAGGGCTTTGGGCTTTGGTTGTTTGGTTATGAAAGGCTTGGCTCCCTCTTTGATGAAGGTGATGGCCTTCCTCAAATCTGTGCCAGCCGTTCCTCTTCTTGCATCTCTCCCGCTCTAGTGTGTCAGCAAGAGCCAGAAGCACCTTATCATGGCGCCACCTATACCGTCCTTGAGTTAGAGCTGTTTTACACCCGGAAAGTATATGAGCCAGTGTGCCCTTTTGACCACAGAGCTTATAGTTCAGGTCCTCTCTCATCCCCCATGTGTACAGATGTAATGGTGAAGGAAGGGTGTCATACACGGATCGCAAGAGGAAGGAAATACGGAAGGGCTCCAGTCTCCATAACTCTGCCCATGAGATCTTGCGCTTAGGCAGATCCCATTTTGTCCAGGCACCCTGGGACCCTTGTTCCACTGCCTTTGACATCCGCTTCTCTTCCTCATGGAAACGTACCTCTGCCTGTACCATGTCTCGCCTGCTCCTTATGCTTGTGTTTCCCCACTGCTGGAAGTGAACTGAGCCAAGGCCTTGCCGCCCAACACAGGGGTTGCCGATGATATCTCGCAGCTTCAGAGAACCCACTCCCTCCTCCACAGCTATGTTGACTGCCCACTTGCGCCCAGATCTGGTTGTAATGCCTGCTTGCTTTACCAAGACGTCATTGGAATCTCTCAAGCTTAATAAGGCTCTGTATTTTGCCACCTTGAATTCCTCCACAACAGATGACAGGGGAAGCTGCAGTTGCCCAGAACAAATATAGAGGCCCACTGAAGAGAAGCTTGGGGGAACTCCCAACCATCTCCACAGATGCTTGTTGGTTTTCCTCTTGATGCCCTCTACGACAGTCATGGGGAACTCATAAAGTGTGAAGAGCCAGCGAAGCCTGGGCAGAATGCCGTATTGGTACAGCCAGGTCTTGAATTTACCCGGAAGTCCGGATCTGTCAATCTTCTTCAGCCATTCCTCTGTCTGCTTCACAGCATTGGTGACATTGGCCCCATCTGTCAGTGACACATGAAACCACTTCCCCAATTATTTTATCTGGTTATCTTGGATGGAAGGGATGACCTCACCCTGAACTTGGAGGCTAAACTTGCTAGTAACTTTGCCTTTTCTGATCACCATGCATCTGGACTTCTTGGCCTTGAAGGACATCCTCGCCCAAGTGGCTACATTACCCAGGGTTTCCAATACCCATCTTGCTTGGACATGTGACCCAGTTGTTTTAGTGATGTCGTCCATGAATCCTCGTAGAGCCGGCTGGACAATGCCCGACTCCAGCGTTGGGCCACAGGTTACAACTTCTGCTGCTGATTATAGGAGGTTCATTCCCATAATAAATAGGATGGGGGAGATGGTGCACCCTGTTGGAATCCCCTTCTGGAGGTCCTGCCAGCTGGATGTGAAATGGGCTGATGTAAATCTGAGTTTGAATCCTCCAAGGTAGCTGGTGATCATGTCTCGAATAGCCACTGGGATGTAGTAGTGGTCAAGTCCTTCTAGTGTTACATGCTCAAGGAGATCTGTTTTTTTTTTGTGAGAATGACGTAATGGTCTTTTGGAGGTCACCTGATGTGATTTTCCTGCCGATGTGAGGTCACGTGATGACGTGCCCCGTGACTATATAAGGGTTCACCCAGGTGATGCAGTTGGTTTTTGAGTTTGTAGATTTCCAGGTAGAACGTGTTGTGCCTCTGTTTCTGTTGCGTGTTTGTTTTCGTGATGCAGTTTCATTTTTAAAACGGAAGGTGCGTTCTCTTACAAGATATTGTATTTGGACTGGAAATTTGTGGCTGGAAGTGCCAATTTACTCAATTCCGACAGCTTTGAAGGGAGAGTGAAGAATTCATCGAAGTGAAGGATCGAGAGAAGTTGGCATCGTTTGGCAGTTTAATAAAGGATCGACCTTATTGAATCTTTGTTGAAGAGAACCTGCATTGAGATAACTCTTGCAATAGCGCAATGAGTACATGCAAAAAGGCTCTCTCTCTCTAAAGGAATTTAAGGTCAGTTGATTTAAACCGTTTACTTTCGGCATCGGGAATCCTGTGGACAGAACCACCAGTAAAGGTGCATCGGTGAAGAAATCTTTCTCCAGGGAAGTCTCTCCTAATTGAATGTGTAAAACTGTCGGACTTTCGAAGTTATCGCTTTAAGAACTATATCTGACTGTATCGCTTTAAGAACTGTTTTCGCATTTAATGCTTTAAGAACCAGAGCCAAGTGGAGTTGATGAACGGCTGCGTATCTGTTTAACCTCCGATTAAAGTTTTCCTTTGTTTTTTTTCCCCTTATCGTTTATATGTGTTAAATAAATGTTTGGTTGTTTTCATAAAACTTGTCTCGATTAATATTCATTGTTGCCGGTTACGTAACATAATTTTGTGGGGGCTCTTCCGGAATATGTTCCGATTTTGAGTTTAAGTGCTGGTAATTGCCATTTTGATTTGGTAAAAGGGAATACCCGATTTTTTTTTTTGGTTCGATTGGTGTGTGTGTTGTATTCGGCAACAATGGATATTGACAAGTTTTTGAAGACGCCTGACTCAGGATTTTTAGAGAATGCGAGAAAACCTGTGGTATTGGAGATTGCTAAGAAGTTGGATATTAACGGAATTACGAGAAATTCTACCAAGGCTTTCCTACAAAGGAAAATTGCTGAACATTATATTAATTTGGAATATTTTGAGGAGGAGGTGTTAGAGAAGTTTCCAATGAGTAATCTGGAAATGCAGTTGCATCTTGAACAGTTAAAGTTTGAAAGATTTAAAGTGGAAATGAGAGAAAGAGAAGCTGAAAACCAGAGGAAATTTGAGCTAGAGATGGAGAAAATGAGGTCTGGGAATCAGTCTTCTGGTTCTACAAAACAACTTATTGCTAGTCGTGAGGTTGTTTTGGCTCCTCCATTTAATGAAGCTGATGTGGATGCATATTTTCAGCATTTTGAAACAGTTGCTCTGAGTTTAAGGTGGCCGAAGGACCAATGGCCAGTGATGTTACAAAGTGTAATTAAAGGCAAGGCACAACAAGTTTATACAGCTTTAAATGCTGAGCAAGCACTGGATTATGATATTGTTAGAGAGAATATATTAAAAGCATACGAGATGGTTCCGGAAGCGTATAGAGAAAGATTTAGAAGTTTAAAGAAATCGGTGGAAAAAACTTATGTGGAATTTGCCTATGAGAAATCTGGGTGTTTCGAGAGATGGGTTTCCTCTAAAAATGTGAATGGGGAGTATAATAAATTAAAAGAGCTGATTTTGCAGGAGGAATTTAAAAGAAGCATTCCTGTTGAAGTGAGAACATACTTAAATGAACGGGACACTGCTACATTGCAGGAGATTGCTAAATTGGTTGATGAGTATGTTTTAATTCACAAGAATAAATTTTCTCCAGGTAAATTTTTTAAAAGGAAAACTAGCACAGAGAGTCAAGGTAAATCAGAAATTAACTTTGAAGTTAGTGAGAAAAGTAAGGATGAAGGGAGACATGTGAAGGAAAGACATTTTGGTATTATTTGTAATTATTGTCAGAAACCTGGACATGTAGTGGCTAACTGCTTCCGACTGAAACGGAAAGAGAAAGAAGTGGCCCCAGATGCTTGTGTGCAGCATATTGGAAAACCTGTAAAACCACAGGGTTTAGAAAATATTAATGAAGATGTGTCAGAGTCTGACCAAGTTAAGAAGGGATATGAGGCTTTTATAACAGAAGGATTTGTATCCTTGAAAGAAGGATCCAATGCAGTACTGATAAGGATACTTAGAGATACTGGAGCTTCACAATCACTAATATTAGATAGTGTGTTAAGGTTTAGTGATGAGTCTGACATTGGTGAGGTAAATTATATAAGAGGAGTAGGGAGTGCCCTTATGCCAGTACATTTACATAGAGTAAATTTAAGGTCAGGATTAGTTACAGGGGTTGTTAAAGTAGGACTACAATCCAGTTTACCTGTGAATGATGTTCCTCTTTTGTTAGGGAATGATTTAGCAGGTGGACAAGTTTTTCCTGAAGCGCATTTGACAATAAATTCAAATTCTGAGGAACCACAGAGGGATTCTAACACAGATTCTTCCTGTGTTGTAACAAGAGCTATGGCTAAGAAGACTGATGTAAAGGATGTGGTTGTTACCCATGACAGTTCAAATCAAGATTTGAATTTTGAGGATGTATCAGAAACTTTCTTACCTACCTTATTTGATCAGGATTTTGGTGGTAAGTCTGATCAGGAAGATTTGTCTTTATCTCAGAAGGAGATGATAGCAGAGCAGGGTAGGGATCCTGAGATAGTTAAATTAAAAGAACAAGCTCTTCCAGATAGTGAAATTGAAAAAGTACCAGTTGGATATTATTTTGAAAAGGGGGTATTAATGAGAAAGTGGAGATCGCCTACAATTCCTGCTAGTGAGGAATGGGAAGTTAATCATCAGGTTGTTGTTCCTAAAATCTACCGAAATGAGATTTTGACTATGGCTCATAGTATTCCTTTGGGTGGTCATTTAGGGGTAAAGAAAACTATGAACAAAGTTTCTAAACATTTTTATTTGCCTAGTTTAAGAAAATATGTGGCAACATTTTGTAGAACGTGTCATACATGTCAAATTGTGGGTAAACCTAATCAGGTTACTCCGGGTGGCTCCACTGCAACCAATTTCTGTATTTGGTGAGCTGTTTTCAAAAATCATTGTAGACTGTGTAGGTCCTTTGCCAAAAACTAAAACTGGACATCAATATTTATTAACTATTATGTGCACAGCATCTAGGTTTCCAGAGGCAGTACCTCTTAGGAATATAACAGCCAAAACTGTGACAAAAGCTCTTATAAAATTCTTCACTTATTTTGGGTTGCCTGAGGAAATACAATCAGATCAAGGAAGTAATTTTATATCTGGGTTGTTTCAGCAGATAGTTTATAAACTGGGAGCAAAGCAAATTATTTCCTCAGCCTATCATCCAGAATCACAAGGAGCCTTGGAGAGATTTCATTCTACACTAAAAACTATGATTAGGACATATTGTGTAGAAAATGAAAAGGATTGGGATGAAGGTATACATTTACTACTTTTTGCAGTAAGGGAGGCAGTACAGGAATCATTAGGTTTTAGTCCTTTTGAACTTGTGTTTGGACATAGAGTTTGAGGACCTTTGGCTTTGTTGAAGGAACAGTGGATTAATAAAGAAGTACACACTAGTTTCTAAGATTATGTTTTGAAATTTAAAGAGAGATTGTACAAAGCTTGTAGTTTGGCCAAGGAAAATTTAAAGTTAGCTCAAGAGAAGATGAAGACGTGGTATGATAAGGAAGCTAAGATGAGGTCATTTAAGCCTGGAGATAAGGTGTTGGTTCTTTTCCCAGTGCAAACGAACCCATTACAAGCAAAATTCCATGGTCCTTATGAGATTAAATCTAAAGCAAATGAGAGGTTGCTACTGTGACTGTTAAGGAAATTAAATTCCAATTTAATAATCCAGTTTAATGTTACAGGAGTACAATATTTTGATCACTCATATCAAGGGTAAAGATAATGTGATCGCTGACTGTTTGTCTAGATGTTAAATGTACAATGAAAATTTGCTTTTTTTTGGAGTGATATTTTATCATTTGTAACACTCCTACTGTACATTAATTTGTAAAGGGCTGAAAGATAAGATTGTGTATATTGTGTATTTTGTAAATTTTATGCCTTTGTATATTTGTATTTTTTGTATAAATTGTTAAATTTTTGTTCTTCAAGAGACCAAAATTTTTTTTTGGAGGGAGGTGTTACATGTTCAAGGAGATCTGTTTTTTTTTCTGAGAATGATGTAATGGTCTTTTGGAGGTCACCTGATGTGATTTTCCCACCGATGTGAGGTCATGCGATGACGTGTGCCCTGTGACTATATAAGGGTCGACTCAGGTGACGCAGTTTGTAGCTTTCCTGGTAGAACGTGTTGTGCCTCCATTTCTGTTGCATGTTTGTTTTTGTGACGCAGTTTCATTTTTAAAACGGAAGGTGCGTTCTCTTACAAGATATTGTATTTGGACTGGAAATTTGTGGCTGGAAGTGCCAATTTACTCAATTCTGACAGTTTTGAAGGGAGAGTGAAGAATTTATCGAAGTGAAGGATGGAAAGAAGTCGGCATAGTTTGGCAGTTTAATGAAGGATCGACCTTATTGAGTCTTTGTTGAAGAGAACCTGCATTGAGATAACTCTTGCAATAGTGCAATGAGTACATGCAAAAAGGCTCTCTCTCTCTAAAGGAATTTAAGGTCAGTTGATTTAAACTGTTTACTTTCGGCATCGGGAATCCTGTGGACGGAACCAGCAGTAAAGGTGCGTCGGTGAAGAAATCTTTCTCCAGAGAAGTCTCTCCCAATTGAATGTGTAAAACTGTTGGACTTCTGAAGTTATCACTTTAAGAACTATATCTGGCTGTATTGCTTTAAAAGCTGTTTTCGCATTTAACGCTTTAAGAACCTGAGCCGAGTGGAATTGATGAATGGCTGCGTACCTGTTTAATCTCTGGTTAAAGTTTTCCTTTGTTTTTTTTCCCCTTATCGTTTACATGTGTTTAATAAATGTTTGGTTGTTTTCATAAAACCTGTCTCGATTAATATTCATTGTTGCCGGTTACGTAACACTAGGATGAGGTCATGTGGAATAGACCCGTAGGCATTCGCGAGGTCTAACCAGACAGCTGTTAGGTCACCTTTTTTCTGCTTGGCCTCACGGATCAAATGGCTGCTCATTGAGGTGTGTTCCAGACACCCAAAAAAGCCTGGAATACTGCCTTTCTGGATGGATGTGTTTATATAGCAGTTCTGCGTCATGTAAGAAGTCAGCCTTCTTGCGAGCACAGAAAAGAAAATCTTACATTCCACATCCAGGAGAGAAATTGTCCTAAACTGGGCAACTTTGGAAGAAGTATCTTCCTTTGGAATAAAGCATCCCTCTGCCAATTTTCAACTTGATGGAATAGTATCTTTGGCCCAGATCTTTCTCATGACCTTCCACAGCCTCTGAAGAAGTTTTGGGCATTTCTTATACCCCTTATAAGGTATGCTGCTTGGGCCTGGGGCAGCTGATGCTTTAGCTTTCCGGATGATATCCTGGATTTCCTGCCATGTAGGCTCCTTCACATTCAGCTCAATTGATGGTTTTTCCGGTCTACGCACAGCCCGATTGGTTCCTAGTCCCTGACCCCTCCGTGGGTCACTGTGTGCCTCCCGCAGGAACTCCTCTACCTCTGGCTTCGAGCTGGATAGTATACCAGAGTTTTGTTGGCCGAGAAGAGTCCTGGTGAAGCTGACTGGATCTCTCACAAACTGCGCTCGCCTTTTCTCTTTCTTCCTTCTTTGCTGTCGCAGATGTTCCGCCCTCCGGAGTTTTTACAGTTTTCCCCGCAGCATACTGGTTCAGTCCTTGATACCTTCTTTTTCGGCCGGTGAGCTGGTTTTAAACCTCTTGTTGAGCGTCTTTAATTCGCCTCTCAAGCGACGAATCCCCGTTTCCCTCCTATTTGGTTGCTGCGGTAACTCGGGCTGGCTTCTCCGCTCCATTGGGACAAATCATTCCTTAGCTAGATTGTACGCTATGGCCGTGAGTGAGTTGATCTTTCTGTGCACTGGACCCGCTAAGGCAACTTCCAGGATGCCGTCTAGACCATCATCGAACCGCATCCAGGCGACGTTATCTGATGATCCAGGCCATTTGATCCTGTCTTTCCTTGACGAATGGATTGGGGTAGCCGAAGAGGAACTCACTAGGTCTGTTGTCAGTGCTGAGGCGACTCAAGTGTGGAGAGATCTTCAGCTCCGTGGGGTGTTTCCTGGCTGGAATTCTCCTTCGTCTCACCAGACACTAAGTCCATGCGCTGCACTTGGTTCACCATTGATCCACATCTAGACTTGCTCTGGTATATCTTGAGCCCTCTGATGTTTTTGCAGACTTTCCTGCAATGACACCTTACCATAAATTCCTCTCTGGTCAGTGTTGTTTGCTTTAGCTTCCTCGTAGTCGTGTTTCCTGTCCTGACCATTGCCGGTATGACCGTCCCATTGAGTCTCTCATCCTCCCCCGGGAGACTCTGGGGGTATTGCTCTTCGTGTTCAGTCGTAGCTTGAGTGGTGCCCTCTTGCGAGTGCTGCCCACAAGGTTGCTAGCCTTGTGAGCCTGTGCCAGTCTTTCCTGGAGGCAAGCTGTCTCTCCAGCATCACCAACCTTCCTCGGTTGCCATCCAGTCTTTCCTGGAAACCACTGGTACAAACCAGAAATTACTTATTACATACACCTGTTAGGGTGCATTCTCCAGTTACCTTATAAGGTAAGGTAAGATTTTGAAAATAAATCAAAAAAAGTCCCCACAATGTTAAAAAATCTTGTCTAGGTTCAGAAATTGAACAGCAAATCTTCTCTAAATTTAAACATGCCATAACATCATTTAACTAATGAGTATGAGTAGGTGGAGTGGAATCCTTCCACTTAAGCAACAATGCCCTCCTGGCTATAAGAGACATAAAGGCCAAAATATGCAGATCATGTGTCTCCAAAATAATATCATTTCCTCCAACAATACCAAATAAGGCAGTCAGAGGATTAGGTTTAAAATTTACTTTAAAAAGCACCGAAAAAGTTTGGAATACTTCCTTCCAATATTTTTCAAGATTCGGACAAGTCCAAAACATATGAATTAGTGAAGCTTCTCCATTGTTACTTCTATCACAATAGGGAGATAATATCCGAATAAAAATGAGAGAGCTTATCTATCATCATGTGGGCCCTATGAACCACTTTAAATTGTAGAAGGGAATGACGGGCACATAACGATGAGGTATTAACCAATTTAAAAATTTCATTCCAACTGTCCTCAGAAATTGGAATCTGTAAATCTTGTTCTCAGAGATTTTTAATTTTGTCTAAAGGACTATTTCTCATTCCCAACAACATACCATAAGTATTAGATATAGATCCATTATGGAAGGGTTTCAAATTAATAATTGTATCAAGTAAATTCTCATCTGGACTTGTAGGAAATGTATGCACTTGAGAACGCAAAAAGTCTCTAATTTGTAAGTACCGAAAAAAGTAGGTTTTGGGTAGGCTATACTTAGCTGACAGTTGTTCAAATGAAGAGAGACTATCTCCAACAAACAAATCCTGAAAACATTTAATACCCAATCTATTCCACTCTTTAAAAACTACGTCAGTCATAGAAGGTTTAAAAAAATAGTTAGAAAAAATGGGACTTGAAAGTGAAAAACTCAATAAACCAAAATAGTTTCTAAATTGTACCCAAATCCTCAAGGTGTGTTTATCTACAAAATTATCAGTTAAATTACTTAAAGATAAAGGAATTGAGGATCCGAGAAGAGAAATGATAGAAAATTTACTAACAGAATTAGCTTCTAAAGAAACCCAGACCGGACAGTCCTCTCAATTAATATAATTAAAATGGAGGAGGGGAAGATCGTGGCATGACTCAGCGTGCAGTGGCCACTCCAGTGAATGATATCTGTAATCTGTCAAGTAGGTGCCGTGCACAATCCTGATTTGATGGAGACAGACGTGAGAGCACGGAGGAATATCTGGAGAAACTTCTGAAATGCCTTCTTCGCTGCCGCTGCTACTGTGTGATCCAGAATCTCCAGAATTAACTCACTTCTAAACTCTTTATACCACTCGGCCTTATATCCATCTGATCCTGGTGGCTTGCTTATTGTAGCACTTGGGGATCGCTCCCTATGCGACTCCCTTGTCCATTCATCCCCCCCATCCCTCCCCACTGATCTCTCTGCTGGCACTTATCCGTGTAAGTGGAACAAGTGCTACACATGCCCTTACACTTCCTCCCTTACCACCATTCAGGGCCCCAGACAGTCCTTCCAGGTGAGGTGACACTTCACCTGTGAGTCGTCTGGGGTGATATACTGTGTCCAGTGCTCTCGATGTGGCCTTCTATATATTGGCGAGACCCGACGCAGACTGGGAGACCACTTTGCTGAACACCCATGCTCTGTCCACCAGAGAAAGCAGGATCTCCCAGTGGTCACGCATTTTAATTCCACATCCCATTCCCATTCTGATATGTCTATCCACGGCCTCCTCTACTGTAAAGATGAAGCCACACTCAGGTTGGAGGAACAACACCTTATATTCCGTCTGGTAGCCTCTAAACTGATGGCATGAACATCGACTTCTCTAACTTCCGCTAATGCCCCACCTCCCCCTCGTACCCCATCCGTTATTTATTTACATACACACATTCTTTCTCTCTCTCTTTCCTTTTTCTCCCTCTGTCCTTCTGACTATACCCCTTGCCCATCCTCTGGGTTTCCCCCCTCCCCCTTTTCCTTCTCCCTGGGCCTCCTGTCTCATGATCCTCTCATATCCCCTTTGCCAATCACCTGTCCAGTTCTTGGCTCCATCCCTCCCCCTCCTGTCTTCTCCTATCATTTTGGATCTCCCCCTCTTACTAGCTCTTCTTTTAGTTAGTCTTGACGAAGGGTCTCAGCCTGAAACGTCGACTGTACCTCTTCCCAGAGATGCTGCCTGGTCTGCTGTGTTCACCTGCAACTTTGATGTGTGTTGCTTGAATTTCCAGCAACTGCAGAATTCCTCGTGCCTGAATTCTTCCGTTTATTTTCTTTTTGTAAAAACTCAACAGTCTCTGCATGAGCTGTGCTGTTTTTTAACTTGCCGTTCTTTTATTATGCTCTTCTATGAACTCAGTTGTCTTGCTCCAGTTCAACAAGCCGGTAGCCATCTTAGGTTTGTCTTAAAGATAGCTCATCACCAATGTCATGTTTTGTAACTTTTATTGACTTTAGGAGGAGAAAACCGGAGGCCCATGAGCCAGTCCTCACTGGGGAATCAGAGGTGGAGAGGATTAGCAACTTTAAATTCCTTGGTGTTATCATTTCATACGATCTGTTCTGGGTCCAGCACTTAAAGTGAAATTACGAAGGAAGTGTGGTAGCACCTCTATTTCCTTTGGAGTTTGCGAAGATTCAGCATGACATCTAAACTTTTGACAAACTTCTATAGGTGTGTGGTGGAGAGTATATTGACTGGTTGCATCATGGCCTAGTATGGAAGTATCAATACCCTTAAACAGAAAATCCAACAGAAAGTATTGGATACCGCACAGTCCATCGTGGGTAAAGCCCTTCCCACCATTGGGCACATTTACACTGAGCGCTGTCACAGGAAAGCAGCATCCATCATCAAGAACCCCATCCCCCAGGCCATGCTCGCTTCTCACTGCTGCCATCAGGAAGAAGGTACAGGAGCCTCAGGACCCACACCAGCAGGTTCAGGAAAAGTTATACCCCTTGCCCATCAGGTTCTTAAACCAGAGGGGATAACTTCACTCGCCCCATCACTGAATTGTTCTCACAACTTATAGACTCACTTTCAAGGACTCTTCATCTCATGTTCTTGATATTTATTGCTTATTAATTGTGATTATTTCATTTCTATTTGCAGTTTGTTGTCCTTTGCACATTGATTGTTTGTCTGTCCTGTTGGGTGTGGTCTTTCTATTGTGTTTCTTTGATTTACTGTGTATGCTTGGAAGAAAATGAACCTGAGGGTTGTATATGGTCAAGATAGCGCCAGCGTACAATGTTTTCTCGGCTGACATCATCCAGATAGTCCACAAAACTGTTTATTTCACTTCTCTTATGTCTGCTTTTCAACTTAAATATGCTTCTGGAACTGCTAGGGCCCATGATTTACAGTTTGGAGATCAATTGAGCGATCCAGCAATTTGCTGTCTCCAGGAAGATTCCAGGAAGCGAGTCTGAGCTCAAACACTTTGAGGTGAAGAGCTTAGAGACTCCATTTCCCTGATTAAAGCATTGAGGAAGATTGAAACATCGAGGCAAATGCAGAAGGTGAGCGAAGGTTCAGTGTGACTGCCTGATGGGATCTGTACCTCCCTTAATCGCAGGACACTGCAGAGAGTGGTGCGATCTGTACCTCCCTTAATCGCAGGACACTGCAGAGAGTGGTGCGGGCAGCCCAGCACATCTGTAGTTGTGAACTTCCCATGATTCAGGATATTTACAAGGACAGGTGTGTAAAAAGGGCCCATAGGATCATTGGGGACCCAAGTCACCCCACCACAATCTATTCCATCCGGGAAGCGGTACCGCAGCATAAAAGCCAGGACTAACAGGCTCCAGGACCGTTTCTTCCACCAGGCCATCAGACTGATGAACTAGCGCTGATTTGAGTGTACTCTATATTACATTGACTGTTCTATTTATTATAAACTATTATAAATTACTATGATTGCTCGTTTAGACGGTGATGGAATGCAAAGATTTTTACTCCTCGTCTATGTGAGGGATGTAATAAATTCAATTCAATTCTGCTGCCAGAGGAGACTGTGTGGCGGCCAGAAGGGTAGGCCTCTGCATTCAAGTGGCGTCTCTCTCTCTGCCTCCCTCCCTCTGCCCCCCTGGATGCGGGCAGAGAATGTTACTGAGGTTCTGAATTTATGGATTGTACTGTGGGCTTTCTCAGTCTTATGGTTTTTATATTCTGTGTTTTCACCAGTTCGTTGTTTTATTTTGCGTGAGGGGAGGGAGTTTGCGGGTTGATATTCGTGTTGCGTTTTGTTAGTTTTTTGTTCAGGGAGGCGAGTTTGGGGTTCGATGTTCTCGTTGTGTTTTATGCTGGGGAGGGACGGTTTGGCGATTGATTATCGTGTTATCATTTTATTGTGGGAGGAGTTAATGTTTCTTTTTAAACGATTTCTATGGTTTTCTTTGTTTTGTGATTATTTGGAGAAGAGTTGAATACTGCATACTTTGATAATAAATTAACTTTCGAACACATATGTACTTTGATAATAAATTTACTTTGAATTTTGACGCCGACGCCTCTCTGTAGCAGGCAGCACGAGTCCAGCTCCTCCGACAACGAACAACTTGCTGATGAGGTAACCCTGCAGTACCTCAAGTTCTTAATGTCCAGCACTGTCTTGTAATAAGCTTGGCCCCGAAGAAGACGCCAGGCGGGCCACCATCTTACCGGAAGTTGCCGAAAGGGCGCAGTCGTCAGGGCTGGGCCGCGACCCTGAGCCTTGGCTTCTCTACGGCACGGCGGGCGCTGTCTCAGCAACCGGTCGGTCTCAGGATGTCATTCGTGGCCGGGCAGCCGGTCACGGCTATTGTGGTGAGTGAACGTGATTGATGTCGTCGGTCGCTGCCGTCCTGCCGCCCTGCCGCCCCCTCAGCCGAGCCTCCAGCCTTTGTCTGCTCACCCCGTCCCCCTTGTGCCTTCAGTCGCTGTCAGTCTGTGGTTTTAGAGTGTTAGTGTCGGGGCGGCTGTTTCTCCATCGATGACATGTAATGTTTGCAAGCTGTTGTAAATCAGTTTCAAAAGTCCTGGCAAACGCGTGCTGAGCAGTTAATATTCGGCCCCACTCCAGGAATGCATAGGTGCTTGCCCCTGCATGAATTGAATTCCACAGTTGTCGGACTTCTGTGAATCTGCTGTCCTGGATAAGGTCGAAATCGTTGCACTTCCTGGGGGTAGGTGGGGGGGGGGGGATTCTTGATTCTTGAAGTGACAGTGAAGCAGTGCAGCACATTTCAAAGGAATTACTTAATAGTTCACTTTGTGAAGTGCTGACTGTAGGTTCATCACATTCGTTGAGCTTTCGCAACGAATCAGGCAGCGCCCGTGTGAGTTTTTTGTATTGGTGTTATATAATACAGAAACCAGTTCTTTGGCATATCATATCTATGTAGGTTTTTACAACTCAGGCTCTCAGTATTTTTTTTATTTGTAGTTTGTCTTTTGCAGATTGTTTTGTCAGTCTTTGTGTACAGGTTTTCATAACATTCTATGGTATTTCATTTTTTTCCTGCGAATACTTGCAAGAAAATGAATCTCAAGGTGGTATATGGTAACATATACCTACGTCTATAATAAATTCATTTGGAATTTTGCACATCTTTACTAATCTCAGTGCTGGCCTTCAAACTTCTGATTTTGATTAATTTATACGTAGCTTAGTGGAAGAACCCAGTAATGTTACCTGTGTATTACTAAAGACTGGAGTCTGGAGCAACAAACAATCTGCTGGGGTTCCAACTGAAAAGTCGACAGTTCCTTTTCACCCCACGGATGTTGCTCAACTTACTGAGTTCCTGCAGCAGATTGTTTGTTGTAACCTGTGTACTCTTGTTCTGAGAGTGCCATCTATTGCTACGTTCTTTAGCATTTATGTTGCCAACGTGATCTGAAATTAATGGTGAACACATCTTAATACAGGGTGTGAAATTTTAAAAAATGTCAGAGTAGAAGTCAGAAGAGCTTTAAGCTGACGAAGCAAAATAAGACCATAAGACATAGGAGCAGAATTCGGACATTTGGCCATTGAGTCTGTTCTGCTATTCAAACGGCTGATTTCTTTTTTCCCCTCATCAACCCCATTCCAAAGCCTTCTCCCTGTAACCTTTGGTGCCGTGTCCAATCAAGAACCACTCAATTCCTGCCTTAAATACACCCAATGACCTGGCCTCCACAGCTCTCTGTGGTAACACATTCCCCACTCTCTGGCTAAAGAAATTTCTCCACATCTGTCTGAAGTATAAGAACATAAGACATTGAGCAGAATTAGGCCATTTGGCCCATTGAGTCTGCTCTGATGTTGTGCGTTTTGTCCAGAGATAATGGTAAAAATCATAGTTAGAGCACTACAGCACAGAAACAGGCCCTTTGGCCTATCTAGTCTGTGCTGAACTGTTATTCTGTCTAGTCCCATCAACCCACACTTGGAAACACCTTTCATAACGCTTACGTATCGTCCAAACTTCTCTTAATTGTTGCAAATGAATTTGCATTTACCACTTCCTCTGGCAGCTGTTTGTAAGTAATATTTTTTCATAAAATTTCAAATACTTAAGAACTATCATTATCCTTATCTAGTACTTAAAATATCTCTTGGACTTTCCTACATTAAACCAGGAAGTTCCATGATTCATTTCAGGCTAGAACTTAAGTTTGATGAGTTACAGGCATAACAAGTGTAGGCAGGATGATAGTTCAGGCAATGGAAAGCTGCTGCTGTGAGATGTGGGATTTCAGGGTTCCTAACAGTCTGTCTGACTGCATTTGCAGGAAGTTCACCCAACTTCAGCTCCTGACTGATTAGGTCAAAGAACTGGAGCTAGAGCTGGATACACTCTGGACCATCGGGGAGGCTTAAACTTCATAGATGGATTTTTTACTGAGACGGTCACACTCAGAGTGCATGCTTCAGAAAGTAGATGAGCAACTACCAAGAGGAGTAAGCAGTCAATGTAGGGTTTTCCCTGTAGCTGTTTCCCTCAGCAACAAACATACCCTTTGGAAACTGCTGGGAGGGACGGCCTATCAGGGCACAGCAGCGGCCGGGCCAGTGGCATTGTGACTGGCTCTGAGAATCAGCAGGGAAGGGCAAAGTAAGGGGGAGCAAGAGTGACAGGTGACTCGATAGTTAGGGGAATGGGCAGGAGATTCTGTGGCTGAGAAAGGGAAGCCAGAGTAGTGTGTTGTCTCCCAGGTGCTATGGTCCAGGATGTCTTAGAGCAGTTGCAGAAGATTCTGAAGAGGGAGAGTGAGCAGCCAGCAGCTGTGCTGCACAGTGGAATCAAGGGGGAAAAGGGTTTTGCACACTGAGTAAAGGGAGTTTAAGAAAAGGCTGAAGAACAGGACTGCCAAGGTATTAACCTCTTCATTACTCCCAGTGCCGGATGCTAGTCAGGGCAGGAATAGGATGATAGGTACAGATGAATGAGTGGTCCAGGGGCAGGGTTTGAGATTTCTGGATCTTTGGGATCTCTTGGGGAAGTTAGGTTACACCTGAACCTGAGGGAAACCAATTTCCTTGTGGGCAGGTTTGCTAGAGCTGTTGAAGAGGGTTTAAACTAAGTTGGCAGGGGGATGGGAACTGGAGTGATAAGGCTGAGGAGTGGACAGTTGGTATACAAATCGATGTAGTATGTAGTGAGACTGTGAGGGTGGACAGGCAGATCATAGAGCAAAATGGCAGACAGTGGGATGAGGTGAGATGTAACATGGGGCAAAATTCAAAAGGGTAATGAATACAGGATGGAATGAATATGTGATGAATGCATGCAATGTACAGAGTAAGGTAAGATGATCTTGTAGTGCAGTTACAAATTGGCAGGTATGATGTTATGGGCATCATCGAGACGTGGCTGAAAGAAGATCATAGTTGTGAGTTTAATGGCCAAGGATAACCTTGTATTGAAAGGACTGGGAGCAGGCAGAAGGGTATCTCTGGTGCTGGATCCTAAGAGAGGGAATTTGTAGAGTGCCTACAAGATGGTTTTTTTTAGAGCATCTTGTGATTGAGCCACTAGGGGAAAGGCAATTTTATAATGGGTGTTGTATAATGAACCAGATTCGATTAGGGAGTTTAAGTTAAAGGAACCCTTGGGAGGCAGTGGTTATAATATGATAGAATTCACCCTGTAGTTTGAGAGGGAGAAAATAAAGTCAGATGTACCAGTATTACAGTGGAATAAAGGGAATTAGAGGCATGAGAGAGGAGTTGGCCATAGTTGATTGGAAGGGTCGTTAGCAGGGATGACAGCAAAACAGCAATGGCTGGAGTTTCCGGGGCAATTGGGAAGGCACGGAATAGATCCATCCCAAAGAGAGGATGAGGGAACGCTGGCTGACAAGGGAAGTCAAAGGCAACATAAAAGCAAAAGTGGGGCATGTAATAGAACAAAAATTATTGAGAAGTTAAGAGGATTGGGAAGCTTTACAAAAACAACAGAAGGTAACAGAAAATGTCAGATGAACTAAATTAGTATTTTGTATCTATTATCACTGTGGACACTAGCAGTATGCTGGAAGTTCTAGATTATCAGGAGACAGAAATGGAGGCTTGTGATGCTGAAAGGTCTGCAGGTGGATAAGTCACTTAGACCAGATACACTACACTCCAGGGTTCTGAAAGAGGTGGCTGAAGAGACTGTGGAGGCATTTGTAATGATCTTTCAAGAAACACAACATTCTGCAATGGTTTCGGAACACTGGAAAATTGCAAATATAACTCCACTCTTCAAGAAGGGAGGGAGGCAGAAGAAGGGAAACTATAGGCCAGTTAGTCTGACCTCAGAGGTTGGGAAGATGTTGGAGTCGATTGTTAAGGATGAGGTCTCAGTGTACTTGGAGGCACATGATAAAATAGGCCATAGTGAGCATGGTTTACTCAAGAGAAAACCTTGCCTGACAAATCTTTTGCAATTCTTTGAAGAAATAACAGGCAGGATAGACAGAGGAGAGTCGAGTCGGTGGATGTTGTGTACTTGGATTTTCGGAAACTCTTTTACTAATTACCGCATATGACACTGTTTAACAAAATCGGAGCCCATGCAATTGCAGGAAAGATACTAAATGTAGGAAGCATTGGCAGGAGGCAAGGAGTTGGAATCAAGGCAGCCTATTCTGGTTGGCTGCCTATGTTGTGGTGTTCCGCAAGGTTCGGTATTGGGATTGCTTTTCACGTTATAATGTCAACTGTTTGGATGATGGAATTGAGAACCTTCCAGTTTAAGATGGCACTGGTGAAGCTCAGTGACTACTTGTTGGTGGCAAAAAAAATAGACAGACTACAACTAAACACTTTATAAATCACACTTTCTGGTAAACGATCACTGCAAACAATAGCTAGTAACTTCCCCATCTGTGTTGAGCTTTTGAACCGTCTTTGCAACCTGGCATTTTTGCGGTGTGAACTGTATCAGAGGTGCCGCGTGGTTGTCATGTGTCGTGTGCAGGCCGAATTGAGGTGGCTGGAGAGCAGGGAATGAGCCAATATATGGCCATTGCTGAGCTGACCGGGGGGGGGGGGGGGCAATGCAATGTGGTGGAGTTGAGGCAGATCCCGGACCCCAGAGTGAGGAAAGACCCAAGGTTTGTCAAGTTAAATTGGAAAGATTGGCCATGGGCTGAATTGAGGCGGTAGGGCTTGGGCCCGAGACCGTATCGAAGTAGCAAGGCTCGGGTCTGAATGCAAGGAATGACCAGAGGTTTGGTTGATTTAAGTGGTGGGCCAGATTGAAGAGGTCAGGGTGTTGGAGCTGGAAGTGAGGGACGAGCTGGCTCACCTCTCTGCGCTGTGAGGTTTACTCATTTCTGCTCTGAACTTCAGCTCACTGCTCTGCAGTTTCTCGTCTTGTACAGAACGGAGGCTGTGGCCTGTAACTAACAGACTTCTGAATCTGCCTGACTGTGTCCTCACTTTTGTAACTTTCAGTTCTGAATGCTGCATGCTTACTTTTATTGTTTGCATGATTTGTTTTTCTCTGCACATTGGGTGTTCAACTGTGTTCTTTTGTTTTAATGGATTCTGTTGAATTTTTTAGTTTTGTGGCTGCCTGTAAGGAGAAGGATCTCAAGCTGTATAAACTATTCATACTATCATAATGAGCTGTGAACTTTGGCTTTGTAACCAAGTTTGGAGATGTTACAAAGATGAGTGGAGGGACAGGCAGTGTTGAAGAAGCAGTGGGTTTGTAGAAGTTCTTGGGCAGATTGGGAGAATGGACAAAGAAGTGGCAGAGGAAATAGAGTGTAGGGAAGTGTGTGGTCATGCATTTTGGCAGAAGGAATAAAGGCATAGGTTATTTTCTAAATGGAAGCAAATTATAAAATCAGAGGTGAAAGGGGACCGGGAAGCCCTTGTCCAGGGTTCCCTAAAGGTTAACTTGCAGGCTGATGTGGTGGTAAGGTTAGCATTCATTTCAAGAGGACTAGAATACAAAAGGAAGGATGTTTTGCTAAGGCTTTATAAGTCATTGGTCAGACCGCACTTGCAGTATTATGAGCAGTTTTGGGCCCCTTATCTAAGAAAAGATGTACTGACACTGGAAAGGGTTCAGAGGAGGTTCATGAGAATGAATCCAGTAATGAATGGGTTAATGTATGAGGAGCATTTGGTGGTTCTGAGCCTGTACTCGCTGGGGGTTAGAAGAATGATGGGGAATTTCATTGAAACCTATTGAATATTGAAAGGCCTAGATCGAGTGGATGTGGAGAGGGTGTTTTCTACAGTGGGTGAGTCTTGGAGCAGATGGCAGAGCCTCAGAATAGAGGAACACCCATTTGGGATAGAGATGAAAGGAATTTTTTTATCCAGAGGGTAGTGAATCTGTAGAATTCATTGCCACTGAGGCTATATCACTGAGTATTTTTAAAGCAGAGGTTGATAAGTTCTTGATTAGTCAGGGCATCAAATGTTATAGGGAGAAAGTTGTAGAATGGAGTTGAGAGGGATAATAAATTAGTCTGATGGAATGATGGAGACTCAATTGGCCAAGTGGCCCAATTCTGCTCCTATCTCTTATGATCTTTATACAGGATGAAACTATATCATCATCTGAAATTGTAAACAAAGGTAAAGAACTCCCCACTATTTACATTTATTCTTGTTCTTGATATTTATTGCCTATTTATTTATATTTTCTATTTGAAAAGTTGGTTGTCTTTTGCATCTTTGTTTGTCTGCCTTGTATGTGGTTTTTCATTGATTCTATTGTTTCTTTTTATTTACTGTGAATGCCTGGATATTGTGACAATTTATATAAAAAAAAGCAGCCAACAGAACACCCAGTTCATTAGCAGCTCCAACCTTTATTTGCATTGTATGGCACTTGCTTTGCACCTAATGAGGATTAGAAATTTTCAGAAGGAAAAGTGAGAGACTGTTGTATTATGTAAATCATAGTTGAAACTTGCATCTAACTGCTAGTGTCACTTACAGGCACATGGCCTACAAGAAAACTGATGGTTCTGTGTTTGAAAATTTATGAAAAAGTGTAGGTTTGTAACTGTACTAATTGATGTTTACTGGGTCATAGAGTCAGAGAGCACTTCAGAACATAAACAGGACCTTCAGACTATTTAGTGCATGCTGAACTGTTATTTTGCCTCGTCCCATTGACACACATCTGGACCATAGCCCTCCACACCTCTCCCATCCATGTACTTGTACAAATTTCTCTTAAATATTGTAATTGAATCTGCATCCAACCTTTCCATTGGCAGTTCTTCCAACAATGGCCACCCTGTGAGTGAAGATGTTCCCCTTCAGGTACCCCTTAAATATTTCATCTTTCACCCATACCTAATCTCAAGTGACCTCAGTGGGGAAAAAAGCCTGCTTGTACAGGTGTCCCCTGCTTTTCGAACGTTCGCTTTACGACACCTCGCTGTTATGAAAGACCTACATTAGTTACCTGTTTTTGCTAACAGAAAGTGTTTTCACTGTCACAAAAAAAGGCAGCGTGCGCCCCAAGCAGCCAAGCTCCTCCCCTGGAACTGCATTCTCGCCGGCATTGCTTAAACACATGCCTGTGAGCAGCCGTTGGCAAGATGAGTTCTAAGGAATCGGAAAAGCCTGAAAGAGCTCGTAATGGTGTTACACTTAGTGTAAAACTAGACATAATTAAGCGTTTCGAGATAGAAGAAAATGACCTGCCTGCCCTGATGGAAACAGACGACGATGAGATGACACCCCAGTGTCCCACCACCCCAATCCCTAGGCCGCGGACTGATACATTGCCGTGGAGAATGCAGCGGTAGCCAGGACGCACCCTGCACATCTTTAAGAAAAAAGCCAAAATAAACAAGCTAATTAATTAGGTGCCACCTGGCACGTAAATGTCGGCCAAGATCAGAGGTGATTCGGTGCCAGGCGGCACCTAATTAATTAGCTTGTTTATTTCGGCTTTTTTCTTAAAGATGTGCTGGGTGCCTTCCGGCTACCGCTGCACTCTCCGCGGATCGGTATCGGTTTGCTGCCCGGAGGTTGGGGACCACTGCACCACCCTAACCTCCGACTCAGCCTAACACACCACCATCAGTGTGCTCGGCGCTATCTTCCCGATTCCGGTAAGTGATACTACACTGTACATACATTATTTCTACTTTATATAGGCTGTGTATTTTTATGGTTCTTTGGTATGATTTGGCAGCTTCATAGCTTAAAGGTTACTGGAGAGAGTGTTTCTGCCAAGAGCGCTTGCGTGAGATTTTCGCTACGGTGGACAGTGCAGCAATGATTGTAGAAAAGTATTTCTACTTTATATAGGCTGTGTATTTATCATATCATTCCTGCTTTTACTATATGTTACTGTTATTTTAGGTTTTGTGTGTTATTTGGCATGATTTGGTAGGTTAATTTTTGGGTCTGTGTACGCTCACAAATTTTTCCCATATAAATAAATGGTAATTGCTTCTTCACTTTACGATATTCCAGCTTACGAACCATTTCATAGGAACGCTCTACCTTCCAATTGCGGGGGAAACCTGTATTTACCTATCTATACCCTTGTGCTCTTTATTTAAAAACAATATTGTGAAGAAAGGAAGCTGATGGAATTGTTTAATTTTGCATGGTAGAAGACTGCTGGCAAGGATAGTATAAATGGACAGCTTGGCATGGAGGGAGAAACTCTGAGGATTCTGCTAAGTTGTTGAAAGAAGGATGAGCTCTTTTTAATGAATTGTGCTGTTGGAGATAGAGTTACTGTATCCATGTTTTGAGTTTATTTGCCACATATTTCCAGGTCTTTTTTTTTTCCAGCAACGTATTGAAATCTGTAAATTGCGCCATGGTGATAACCTAATCCTGGGATTCAGTATCGGAGGTGGAATTGATCAGGATCCTACACAAAACCCTTACTCAGAGGATAAAACAGACAAGGTACGAAAGTGTCATACCAGGAAAAAAATGGCTCTATCAAACGGTTTCTCTCTCGCTGTCTCGGTCTAGATATATATATCTTGACCTCATGCCACGATTCCCATACAGGCTAGTCCCATTTGCTGGTATTTTCCCATAACTTTCTAAACCGTTCTTATACCTGTACCTGCTCAATTAATTGTCTTTTAAAAGTTGTTATTGTACCTGCCTCAACCATTTTCTCTGGCAACTTATTTCACATGCATACTTCTCTATGCTTTTTGCCCATCGAGTTTGTATTAAACAAGGTGTATAAGATAATGAGAGGCATGGAATGAGTGGACAGCCAACATCTTTTTCCCAGGACAGCAATGGCTAAACAGATACTTTATTGATCCTAAAGGAAATTACAGTATCACAGTAGCATTAGAAATGCACAGATATAAATATTAGAAGTAGAAAGAATAAAAAATAAGTTACCACAAACGGTCTAACAAGAGGAGGGGGGTGTCCTTAAAGACACAGGAGCAGAATTGTGCCATTCAGCACATTGACTCTGCTCCGCCATTCCATCATGGTTGATCCCGGATTCCACTCAACCCCATACACCTGCCTTCTCACCATATCCTTTGATGCCCTGACCGATCAGGAAACTATGAACTTACGCCTTAAATATACCCATGGACTTGGCCTCCACTGCAGTTTGTGGCAGAGCGTTCCATGGATTCACTACTCTGGCTAAAAACAAAACTCCTTACCTCTGTTCTGAAAGGTCTCCCCCTCAATTTTGAGGCTGTTCCCTCTATTTCTAGATACCCCATACCAGAGGGAACATCCTCTCCACATCCACCCTATCTAGTCCTTTCAACATTCGGTAGGTTTCAATGAGATCCCTACACATTCTTCTAAATTCCAAGTACAGGCCCAGAGTTGCCAAACACTCCTCATATGTTAAACCCTTCATTTCCAGAATCATCCTTGTGAGCCTCCTCTGGACTCTCTCCAATGACAACACATCCTTTATGACAACATGGGGATATGGCGCCAAAAACTGTTGACAATAATCCAAGTGTGGCCTGACTACTGTCTTGTAAAGCCACAGCATTATCTCCTTGTTTTTATAGTCTGTTCTCTAAGCCCCTCTGCACCTCTGAAGTTTGAACCTTCTCTCCATGTAGATAATAGTCTGCAGTACTGTTCCTTTTACCAAAATGCATCATCCTACATTTCCCAACTCTGTATTCGATCTACCACTTTTTTGCCCATTCTTCCAAGCCCTGCTGCTATCACATTGCTCCCTCAGCACTACCTACCCCTCCACCTATCTTTGTATCATCCGCAACCTTTGCCACAAAGCCATCAATTCCATTATCCAAATCATTGACAAACAATGTGGCAAGTCATCCGAAAGCTTCTGAAGATGATAAGACTCCATGCAGTAGTTGAAGTCCGAGGTGTAAATGGTGAAGAGAAAGGCAGACAAGACAGTCCCCTGTGGAGCCCCAGTGCTGCTGATCACTCTGTCGGACACACAGTGTTGCAAGCACATGTACTGTGGTCTGCCAGTCAGGTAATCAAGAATCCATGATACCAGGAAAGCATCCACCTGCATCGCTGTCAGCTTCTCCCCCAGCAGAGCAGGGCGGTTGCTGTTGAACGCACTGGAGAAGTCAAAAAACATGACCCTCACAGTGCTCGCTGGCTTGTCCAGGTGGGCGTAGACACAGTTCAGCAGGAAGATGATGGCGTCCTCAACTCCTAGTCAGGGCATGTAGAAGGGGACTATGTTGAAAAATAAATGTGCTAGGTTTTTAAAAATTGACTCCTTCTACCTTAGGCTATGAACCTATCAATCACCCCTTGTACTATGTCACCAGCATCACTTTCCAGTGGTCCAATATCAACCACTACTTCTGTGGGACATGTCTATCCTGTTCCTTGTGAACTACTCCCAGAACCTTCAGCTACCACTGCTCTGATCCTTGTCAGTATCCTCCTCCAATCATTATGATACATGTGACTTGTGCTTCACCCTCTCAAACTGCAGTATGAATTCAATCATATGATCACTGCCTGCTAAGGGTTTCTTTATTTGAGCTCTCTAATAAGATCTGGGTTATTACACAACACCCAATCTAAGATGGCCTTTCCCCTTGTAAGCTCAAGCACAAGCTGCTCTAATAAAACCATCTCGTATGCATTTAACAAATTCCTTCTCTTACAATCTGACACCAACCTGACTTCCCAATCCCCTTGCATATTTAAGACCCCTTTACAATTGTGTCATTATCCTTATTACATGCCTTTTCCAACTCCCTTGGCAATCTCAGCCTACATCTTGGTTACTATTAGAGGCCTATATGTGATTTCCATAGTGGATTTTTTAAAATCCTTGCAGTTTCTTAACTCCACCCACAAACAACATTCTCTGACCCCGTGTCATCTCTTTCTAAATATGTAATTCCATCTCTTACCAACAGAGCCACACCACCACCTATCCTTTGATGTTAAGCTCCCACCTTTCCTTCAGCCACAACTCAGTGATGCCCATAGCGTCACACCAACCAATCTCTAATTGTGCCACGAGTTCATCCACCTTATTCCTTATGCTACGCACATTTAAATACAGCATGATCAGTCCTGCATTCTTCGCCCTTTTGAATTTTTCCTCCATGGTACAATTTAATTTTTTCTCTGCCTGCATTTGTACCCAATCATTGGCTTGTTCTTCCTTACATTTATGTTACACCCATCATCTACTTGTAAACCTGCTGGCTCATCCTCAGCTCTATCATACTGACTGCCATCTCCCTGCTATATTAGTTTAAACCACTCCCAACAGCTCTAGTAAACCTGCCTGCAAGAATATTGGTTTCCCTCTGATTCAAGTATAATCTGCACCTTTTGTACCGGTGAATCTTTGCCCCCTGCTCTAATTCTTCGGCCACTCTTTTATCTGCCACCTTATTCTATTCCTATCCTCACTGTCGCATGGCTCAGGTATCAATCCCAAGATTACTACCCTTGAGGTGCTGCTTCTCAGCTTCCTTCCTAAACCTCTGTATTCTTTTTTCATGACCTCCTCCCTTTTTCTATCTATATTGTTGATAAGAATATGTATCACGACTTCTGGCTGCTCTCTCTCCCTTTTTAGGATATGGTGGACAAGTTCAGAAACATTGCGGACCCTGGCACCCGGGAGGCAAGCTACCATCCCAGTTTCCTTTTCACATCTACAGAATCGCCTGTCTGCCCCCTGACTATAGAGTCCACTGTTACTGCTGCCATCCTCTTCAGTTCCTTACCCTTCTGAGCAACTCGGTGTCAGAGGAGTGGCCGCTGTTGCTTCCCCCAGTTAGGTCATTTCTCTTCTCCCCCCCCCCCCCCCAAATGTACTCAAATGGAGTACTTATTGTTGAGGGGTATGGCCCATGGGGTGCTCTCCACTATCCGATGTTCCCACTTCCCTCTCTTGACATTCATTCATTTATCTGTCTCCTGTAGCCATGGGGTGACTATCTGTAACTCTTACCACTGCTTCACTTTCCCTAACAAGCCAAAGGTTATCAAACTGCAGTTTTAGTTTTCTGATATGGTCTGTAAGGTCATCTCGATGTACCTGGTGCAGATGTGGTCATTAGGGTGGCTGATAGTCTCGTGGAAATCCCACATCTGACACCCAGAGCAGATGCTGAGAGTAAGAATGATCTCATATAGCGCTGTTTGGAGCAGCGCATTTGTCTTGGTCTATTACTAGAAGTGCTCCTCTGTTCAGCCAAGGTGGCATGCAGAGGGTGAGAAACATTGTCCAGAATTGCCAGGATGTTGTGTAGGGTCCTTTATTGTACCTCAGCCTCCAGTATGCGCAGTTTGACTCCTATAACAGACCCAGCCTTTCTAATCAGTTTATTAAGGCTGTTAGCTCCACTCGTGTTGATGTCACTGCCTCAGCACACCACCATATTGAAGATTGTACTGACGACAACAGGCTGGTAGAACATGTGAAGGAGAGGCCTGTGTTATCCAAAGGACCTCAGTCTGCTCAGGAAGTAGAGGTGACTGGCCCTTCTTGCACACAGCTTCAGTATGGGTGCTGCACTTAAGTCGGTCATCCAGATGTATCCCCAGATCCTCACCACCAGTAGTAACAGGGAGCAATGTAGGCTTAGCCTTCCTAAAGTCCATCACCGTCTCCTTTGTCTTACTAATGTTGATCTGCAGATGATTCAGCTTGTACCATTTGACAGTCCTCCACCAGGGCCCTGTATTCATCCTCCTGTCCTCCCTTTATACACCCAACTATTGCTGAGTTGTCAGAGAATTTCTGAAGATGACATGACTCAGTGTTGTATCTAAAGTCCAAGGTACACAGTGTAAACAGGAAAGGAGTTAGTGGAGCCTTAGTGCTGCTTATAGCCATGTCTGACACACAGCTCTGAAGCTGCACATACTGTGGTCTGCCAGTCACGTAGTCATTATCCAGGATATAATGATGATGATTATTATAAGAACACGCAGTCCCCTTTTATTGTCATTTAGTAATGCATGCATTAAGAAATGATGCAATGTTTTTCCAGAATGATATCACAAAAACACTTGACAAACCGACTTAAAAACTAATGTAGCCCCCCCGGCCACCCTCAGGGTTGCTCGGCTCGCTGTTGTCTAGGGAAACAGCCACAGCCCCAGCAAACTGGGTAATTCGTTTGTGTGAATGCTGTGTGAGGTACCCCACCCTGCCCAAATAACAGACAATACACCAGATGCAATTAAATGATACAGTTTATAGATATTACTGGAACTATATAATTAAAAGAGAATAAAATATAAAAGGAAAATAAAAGGCGCCACACTTATCAAAGTTCAATCTCTTCGTGCACAAAAACCACGAGTCCGTCTCCGTCTCCTCGCCAAACTTCCCGCTCGGGGTCCGACCCCGTTAGCGGACTCACAGCACCTCGTCCATCCTCTGTCTCGCTCTCCCGCCTTCTGTCCCAAAACCCTGCGCATACAGTATCTTCAAATACACCAAAACCATAACAGCTATCCCAATTGGTTAATAGTACTCTCTTATCACACTCTAAAGCAAAAACAAACTGCTAGCGCAAACTTTCTCAGCGTTTAACACAACAAAGCCGCATTCCCCAGATTAACATAACAAAGACGCCATTTTAATTAGCCTCCGCAGTAACATAAAAGTCGAAACCCCCTTACACTCTCCCCCCACCAAATAAAGTCATGTCCTCATGACTTCTAAATAACTCGCCAACCAGTCCTGCAGACACACAACACACACATACACAGATACACACAGTGACAGTGCTCCCCAAACAGTGGACCTCACTCCCGTCCCACGGGCGCTACATAGGCCAACCTATCTGGGAGCTTCTTAACCCTCCGAGACCTCCGTACCCCCTCACCTAAACCCAAAAGGCTCAGACACTACTAGGGATACCTCGGGCCTGCTTGCCAACTCCTCTCTCACTCAGGCCACCACTACAGCTCGGAGCCCCCAGTCCCGTGTTCGGGGCCCCGCCTCTCCTCCTTCCTGATCCTGCCGTAACTCAGACTGCCCACAGCTAACCCTCCCCACTACACCTGACTCAGTGGGAGAAGGGCCAAAGGTCTCTTCCTCAATCACGGGGAAGTTAGCGAAAGGCAGCTACTTTCCCAGGCCGTACCACCGCTGGGTCTCGTTTAACTTCGGTACTGGCTCAAGGCTCAGAAGAAACTTGACACACTGGGTGCCCAGAAAATGCCTCCATGACCTCCAGGGTCATTAACCAATCATCGTCTTCTGGATAACTGCTGCCACTAGTACCCAAAGTCTCCGGTGCCCTTGCGGTTGTCAAGGATAAATGCTTCAGACACCGGTTGTAAAACGACCTGTACAACAACCTGACCTGCGCCCCGGGGTCGAGGATAGCTTTAGCATCGCTTCCCTCTATCCATAACGACACCCTGGGGCGTTGTCCCTCTAAGCCTTCAGGAATAGGGTCTTCTCCTTTCGGAAGTACATTGGTACATTGCTGGGAACGTGCTTCCCCAGAGACCCCAAGCCGTTCCCCCACTGGGCCTCCACTAAGTTTCTCTATCCCTCTCTGATCAGCTGAACAACTAAAGGAGGGGCTGATCCCCTGAAATGATCCCCCTGGCACTGCAAGCAATTTAGCCGCCCTCCTAGCCAGAGAAGACACACTGAAAACTTCCCCCCCTTTCAAATAACTGACAGCTGTCACTACGGTGTAAGTGAACCTGACAGATGTAACACCGTCACCAGCCCGCCTACTTAAACTTTCAACCAATCCCTGTCGCTCTCCCTCAACCGAGCACTGCCACTCATCTAACAACTGAGAGATCCACTCCGCCCACGTCTCGCACGCCTCCGCCCCTCTTGGGGTGGACACTATCCCAAGCGCCAGACAGAGCCTGCCAGAGCTAGAACATTTATTCGCAGACCCTACCTCCAAATCAGACCACTCTTTCCTCTCTCTCCCAACCGCATGGACAGCCCTGAGTGCCACCTGCAACTTGTCAATGCCGGCCTGAACTCGAACAAAGACCGCACCCACAACGCATACAGCAATCACCAGCAAATAACCCACAGAGACACACATTACAGATTTAAACAGGGCACCCACACAGCATACCAGCAGACTCAATCTCGGACAAAGCTCCCACAATGTAGCCCCCCCCCCGGCCACCCTCAGGGTCGCTCGGCTCGCTGTCGTCTAGGGAAACAGCCTCGGCCCCGCCAAACTGGGTAATTAGTTTATGTGGATGCTGTGTGATGTACCCCACCCCATCCAAACAACAGACAATACACCAGATACAATTAAATGATCTACAGTTTATAGATATTACTGGAACTATATAATTAAGAGAATAAAATATAAAAGGAAAATAAAAGGCGCCACACTTATCAAAGTTCAATCTCTTCGTGCACAAAAACCGTTGGAGCTCAAGGACCCTTCTTCTTCACCCTGCGACCCCCTCGGACCACCTCGACCGGCCGCCTGGGACCAACAATGGTGGTCGACCAGACGCTCCACACGAGTCCGTCTCCGTCTCCTGGCCGAACATCCCGCTCGGGGTCCGACCCCGTTAGCGGACATCACAGCACCTGGTCCATCCTCTGTCTCGCTCTCCTGCCTTCTGCCCCAAAACACCGTGTATACAGTATCTTCAAATACACCAAAACCATAACAACTATCCCAATTGGTTGATAGCACTCTCTTATCACACACTAAAGCAAAAAAAACTGCTAGCACAAACTTTCTCAGCGTTTAACACAACAAAGCTGCATTCCCCAGATTAACATAACAAAGACGCCATTTTAATCAGCCTCCGCAGTAACATAAAAGTCGAAACCCCCTTACCCTAATAAAAACCACATAATTATAACGTAGTTATAACAGTGCAAAACAATACCGTAATTTGATAAGAACAGACCAAGGCACAATAAAAGTCTCAAAGTTTCTCGAAAGTCCCATCATCTCACGTAGACAGTAAACCTCCAGCATTGCCAACTTGCCGATGCAGCGTCCTGAAATCATCCGACCACAGTCCGACTCCAAGCCTCCGACCAGCCCTCCGACACCGAGTACCGAGCACCATCTCTGCCGAGTGCTTCGTCCCCAGCCCGGGCAACAGGTGATAGGCAAAGCCGAAGATTTGGGGCCTTCGTCTCTGGAGATTCTCCATCGCACAGTAGCAGCGGCAGCGAAGCAGGCATTTCAGAAGTTACTCCAGATATTCCTCTGCGCTTCTCAGGGCTGTCTCCGTCAAATCCGGATTGTGCACGGCCTCCTAGTTACCCATAATCGATACTCAGAACGGCCGTGCGCGCTGTGTCACGCTGCCATCTTCTCCTCCCTCCAATCTGCATTGAATGGAGCTTTCCCCCCAGCAATGAGGGCTGTACGGTATTGAAGGCACTTGGGAAATCAAAAACCATGATCCTCACAATGCTGCCGTGCTTATCAAATGGGTTCACCAGGTAGATGACAGCATCATCGACTCCAATGTGCTTCTGGTAGGAAAACTGCAGGGGATCTAGGGCTGATCTGACCAGTGGTCAGAGGTGAGCCAGGACCAGCCTCTAGAGTCAATAGACAATAGGTGCAGAAGTAGACCATTCGGCCCTCCGAGCCTGCACCGCCATTCTGAGATCATGGCTGATCATCTACTATCAATACCCGGTTCCTGCCTTGACCCCATAACCCTTGATTCCCCCATCCATAAGATACCTATCTAGCTCCTTCTTGAAAGCATCCAGAGAATTGGCCTTCACTGCCTTCTGAGGCAGCGCATTCCACACCTCCACAACTCTCTGGGAGAAGAAGTTCCTCCTCAACTCTGTCCTAAATGACCTACCCCTTATTCTTAAACCATGCCCTCTGGTACTGGACTGTCTCAGCATCTGGAACATACTTCCTGCCTCATGATGTGTGAGATAAGTGGACATAATTTTAACACAAGGGTTATAGTTTTAAGGTGATTGGAAAGTTTAGGGGAGATGTCAGAGGTACGTATTTTATACGGAGAGTGGTAGTGCCTGGAATGCACCGTGGGGGATCATGATAGAGACTGATACATCAAGGAGATTTAAGAGACTCTTAGGCTCGTGGATTAAAGAAAAATTAAGGGTTATGGACTACTAGGAGAGAACTGATAGATTGATTGTGTAGTAAGTAAAAGGTCGGTATAACATTTGGTTTGTACTGTTCTGCTTTCTAAATGGGTTGGACAAGTCTTTTCTCTGAATTTGGTGCCAAAGTTGATGCTGGCTAATCCAAGTGCTTTCAGTAGCACTTTCTTGTGCAAGTTCATCATCAAATTTCGAGTAAAACACATGGCTGTGGATCTGAAGCCAAATTGCTGAACAAACTAAAGCAGGTGGAATGAGTAAGAGAGCACAGATAAAAGCCCTTCAGTCCACTACGTCTGTGCTGAACTTTCTTTCCTCATTCACGCCTGCCTTAGGACTGTATCCTTCAGTGCTTTGCTTATTTAAGCATCTATATAAATATTTCTTTAATTCCTTTTCTTCCTTCATTTCAGTGAATACAAGACCAACCTATATGATCTCTCCATGTAACTAAAGTCCTCAAATCTAGGCAACATTCCAGTGAATCTCTGCGTTCTCCTGTGCAATCACATATTTCCTATAGTGTGCTGACCAAACCTGCACACAATACTCCCAAGTACGGTCTAACAAGTGTTTTGTAAAGTTGCACATATAGGCATCCGTTAGTTTCGTGAGACTATGGACCGTTAGTCTCGTGAGACCATTGGAAGGTTTCCAAGGCGCAGGCCTGGGCAAGGTTGCATGGAAGACCGGCATTTGCCCATGCTGCAAGTGTCCCCTCTCTGCGCCACTGATGTTGTCCAAGGGAAGGGCACTAGGGCCGATATAGCTTATACCGATACACCAGTGTCGTCGCAGAGCAAGGTGTGGTTAAGTGCCTTGCTCAAGGACACAACATGCTGCCTCAGCTGAGGCTCAAACTAGCGACCTTCAGATCACTAGACCAATGTCTTAACCACTTGGCCACGCGCCAGCACAAGTTGCACGTAACCTCCTGTCTATATTCTAAACTCCAGCCCATGAAGGCCAGCAGACCACATGCCTTTACAATCTTATTGACTTGTGTTGCCGTGTTAACAGAGCTCGGGACTAGAATGTTGGTGAGACTGCACTCGTGCTAGTGTGCACAGGTTTGTTCACCCTGTTATAGAAATAGCATTAATAAACTGGAAAGAGAGCAGTGATGATTTAAGAGGATTCTGTCAGGGCTTGAGTGTCTGAATTATAGGGAGAGGTTTGGCAGACTAGGATTTTATTCCCTTTAATAAAGGAAATTGAGAGTTGATGTACAAAATCATGAGGGGGGTGGACAGGGTGAATGTACACTGTGGTCAGAGTTCAATTACAGTCTGTAAGGAGTTTGTATGTCCTCCTTATAAATGTGGGTTTCGTCCAGGTGCACTGGTTTCCTCCCACTTTCCAAAGTCGTACCAATTTAATCTTGGTAATGTTAGAGATCTAGAAGATTATAAGGTTAATAGGAGGGAGTTTAAGAAGGAAATTAGGAGAGCCAGAAGGGGCCATGAGAAAGCCTTAGTGGGCAGGATTAAGGAAAACGCCAAGGCATTCTACTGTGACGAGTAAGAGGATAAGACATGAAAGAATAGGACCTATTAAGTGTGACAGTGGGAAAGTGTGTACGGAACCAGAGGAAATAGCAGACGTACTTAATTAGATTATGAGAACACTCAGTCCTCGTTTATTGTCATTTAGAAATGCATGCAAACATTAAGAAATAATACAATGTTCCTCCAGAGTGATAGCACAGAAAAACAGGACAAATCAAAGACTAACACTGACAGAACCACATAATTATAACATACAGTTACAGCAGTGCAAAACAATACCATAATTTGATAAAGAACAGACCATGGGCACGGTAAAAAACAAGTCTCAAAGTCCCGAGTTGATCGACTCCCGAGTCCCCGATAGCAGGCGGCAAAACTCCCTGCCATAAACCTCCAGGCACCGACAACTGCCGATGCATTGGAAGTACCTGACCACAGCCAACACTGAGTCCGTCTGTCCGAAAACTTCGAGTCTCCGACCAGCCCCTCCAATACAGCCTCCCGAGCGCCATTCTTTACCGAGCACCTTCGACCTCACCCGGCCGCTGAAGCAAGCAAAGCCGAGGATTCGGGGCCTTCTCCTCTGGAGATTCCAGACCACACAGTAACAGCAGCAGTGAAGCGGGCATTTCAGAAGTTTCTCCAGATATTCCTCTGTACTCTTACGTCTGTCTCTATCAAATCAGAATTGTGCACGGTCCCCTACTTGACAAATAACAGACATCACCACAGAAAACACAAGATAATCTGCAGATGCTGAGGTCAAAGCAACACTCACAACACGCTGGAGGAACTCAGCAGGTCGGGCAGCATCCGTGGAAAAGATCAGTCGAGGTTTCGGGCCGGAACCCTTCATCAGGACTCATCAGTCGATGTTTCGGACCGAACCCTTCGCCGGTCCTGACGAAGGGTTCTGGCCCGAAACGTCGACTGATCTTTTCCGCAGTTGCCCAACCTGCTGAGTTCCTCCAGCGTGTTGTGAGACATCATCACCGAAGTGGCCATGTGCGCTGCATCGCGCTGCCATCTTCTCCTCCTCCTAAACGAATACTTCAGTATTCACTGTGGAAAAGGATCTTGGTGATTGTAGTGATGACTTGCAGCAGACTGAAAAGCTTGAGCATGTAGGTATTAAGAAAGAGGATGTGCTGGAACTTTTGGAAAGCATCAAGTTGGATAAGTCGCTGGGACCGGAGAAGACTGTGGCTGTCCCCCTCAGCAACAAATATCTTGTTCTGGGTACGGTTGAGGGGGATGACCTGACAGGGGACGCCCACGGTGACCGGGTCTCTGGCACTGAGCCTGGCGCTGTTGTGCAGGAGAGAAGGAGGGTGAAGAGAAATGCGGTAGTCGTGGGGGATTCCATAGTCAGGGGAACAGACAGGAGATTCTGTGAGCCTGACAGAGATACCCGCATGGTGTGTTGCCTCCCAGGTGCCAGAGTACGGGATGTCTCGGATCGGGTCCTGAATATTCTGAAGGGAGAGGGCGAGCAGCCAGTTGTCTTGGTACATGTTGGTACCAATGACATAGATGGGACAAAGGAGGAGGTCCTGAAGAGAGATTTCCAGGAGTTAGGAAGGAAGCTGAGAAGCAGAACCTCCAGGGTAGTAATCTCGGGATTGCTACCTGTGCCACGTGCTAGCGAGGGCAAGAGTAGTCGGATCAGGCAGATGAATGCCTGGCTGAGAGACTGGTGTAGGGGGCAGGGCTTCAGATTCTTGGATAATTGGGATCTCTTCTGGGGGAAGTATGACCTGTTCAAAAAGGACAGGTTACACCTGAACCCGAAGGGGACCAATATCCTGGCGGGAAAGTTTAATAGAGCTGTTAGGGAGGGTTTAAACTAATTTAGCAGGGGGATGGGAACCGGAATGATAGAGCGGAGGAAGGGGAAAACAGAAATAAATCTAAGATAGTGAGCAGTAAAGATGTCAGGAAAGACAGGCAGGTGATGGGGCAAATGTGTAGCCATTGGGATGAGTTGCAGTGCAATAAAGTTGAAGTGAAATCAAAGCAAAAAGTATCAAATACTGGTCTTAAGGTGTTGTACTTAAATGCACGCAGCATAAGAAATAAGGTGGATGATCTTGTTGTACAGCTACAGATTGGCAGGTATGATATTGTGGCCATCACTGAGACCTGGCTAAAGGATGCATGTCTCTGGGAGCTGAACGTCCAAGGATACACGGTGTATCGGAAGGATAGGAAGGTAGGCAGAGGGGGAGGCGTGGCTTTATTGGTAAGAAATGATATTAAATCATTAGAAAGAGGTGATATGGGATCGGAAGGTGCAGAATCTTTATGGGTTGAGCTAAGGAATAGCAGGGGTAAAAGGACCCTGATGGCAGTTATGTACAGGCCTCCAAACAGCTGCAGGGATGTGGACTACAAATTACAACAGGAAATAGAAAAGGCTTGTCAGAAGGGCAGTGTTATGATAATTGTGGGGGATTTTAACATACGAGTAGATTGGAAAAATAAGGTTGGCACTGGATCTCAAGAGAGAGAATTTGTAGAATGTCTGCGAGATGGCTTTTTAGAACAGCTTGTTGTTGAGCCCACTAGGGGATCGGCTGTATTGGGTATTGTGTAATGAACTGGAGGTGATTGGAGAGATTCAGGTGAGGGAACCCTTAGGAGGTAGTGATCATAACATGATTGAGTTCACTGTGAAATTAGAAAAAGAGAAGCCGAAATCTGATGTGTCGGTGTTTCAGTGGAGTAAAGGAAACTACAGTGGCATGAGAGAGGAACTGGCCAAAGTTGACTGGAAAGAGACACTGGCGGGAAAGAAGGCAGAGCAGCAGTGGCTGGAGTTTATGCGAGAAATGAGGAATGTGCAAGACAGGTATATTCCAAAAAGAAAGAAATTTTCGAGTGGAAAAAGGATGCAACCGTGGTTGACAAGAGAAGTCAAAGCCAAAGTTAAAGCTAAGGAGAGGGCATACAAGGAAGCAAAAATTAGTGGGAAGACAGAGGATTAGGAAGTCTTTAAAACCTTACAAAAGGAAACCAAGAAGGTCATTAAGAGAGAAAAGATTAACTATGAAAGGAAACTAGCAAATAATATCAAAGAGGATACGAAAAGCTTTTTCAAGTATATAAAGAGTAAAAGACAGGTGAGAGTAGATATAGGACCGATAGAAAATGATACTGGAGAAATTGTAATGGGAGATGAGGAGATGACAGAGGAACTGAACAAGTATTTTGCATCAGTCTTCACTGAGGAAGACAGCAGGATACCGGACACTCAAGGGTGGCAGGGAAGAGAAGTGTGCGCAGTCACAATTACGACAGAGAAAGTACTCAGGAAGCTGAATAGGCTAAAGGTCGATAAATCTCCTGGACCAGATGGAATGCCCCCTCGTGTTCTGAAGGAAGTAGCTGTGGAGATTGCGGAGGCATGAGCGATGATCTTTCAAAAGTCGATAGATTCTGGCATGGTTCCGGAGGACTGTAAGATTGCAAATGTCACTCCGCTACTTAAGAAGGGGGCAAGGAAGCAAAAAGGAAATTATAGACCTGTTAGCTTGACGTCGGTGGTTGGGAAGTTGTTGGAGTTGATTGTCAAGGATGAGGTTACAAAGTACCTGGAGGCATATGACAAGATAGGCAGAACTCAGCATGGATTCCTTAAAGGAAAATCCTGCCTGACAAATCTATTACAATTTTTTGAGGAAATTACCAGTAGGCTAGACAAGGGAGATGCAGTGGATGTTGTATATTTGGATTTTCAGAAGGCCTTTGACAAGGTGCCACACATGAGGCTGCTTAACATGATAAGAGCCCATGGAATTACAGGAAAGTTACATACGTGGATAGAGCGTTGGCTGATTGGCAGGAAACAGAGAGTGGGAATAAAGGGATCCTATTCTGGTTGGCTGCCAGTTACCAGTGGTTCCACAGGGATCAGTGTTGGGGCCGCTTCTTTTTACATTGTACATCAACAATTTGGATTATGGAATAGATGGCTTTGTGGCTAAGTTTGCTGACGATACGAAGATAGGTGGAGGGGCCGGTAGTGCTGAGGAAACAGAGTCTGCAGAGAGACTTGGATAGATTGGAAGAATGGGCAGAGAAGTGGCAAATGAAGTACAATGTTGGAAAGTGTATGGTTATGCACTTTGGCAGAAAAAATAAACGGGCAGACTATTATTTAAATGGGGAAAGAATTCAAAGTTCTGAGATGCAACGGGACTTGGGAGTCCTCGTACAGGATTCCCTTAAAGTCATCCTCCAGGTTGAGTCGGTAGTGAAGAAGGCGAATGCAATGTTGGCATTCATTTCTAGAGGAATAGAGTATAGAAACATAGAAACATAGAAAATAGGTGCAGGAGTAGGCCATTCGGCCCTTCGAGCCTGCACCGCTATTTATTATGATCATGGCTGATCATCCAACTCAGAACCCTGCACCAGCCTTCCCTCCATACCCCCGATCCCCGTAGCCACAAGGGCCGTATCTAACTCCCTCTTAAATATAGCCAATGAACTGGCCTCAACTGTTTCCTGTGGCAGAGAATTCCACAGATTCACCACTCTCTGTGTGAAGAAGTTTTTCCTAATCTCAGTCCTAAAAGGCTTCCCCTTTATCATCAAACCATGACCCCTTGTTCTGGACTTCCCCAACATCGGGAACAATCTTCCTGCATCTAGCCTGTCCAATCCCTTTAGGATTTTATACGTTTCAATCAGATCCCCCCTCAATCTTCTAAATTCCAACGAGTACAAGCCTAGTTCATTCAGTCTTTCTTCATATGAAAGTCCTGCCATCCCAGGAATCAATCTGGTGAACCTCCTTTGTACTCCCTCTATGGCAAGGATGTCTTTCCTCAGATTAGGGGACCAAAACTGCACACAATACTCCAGGTGTGGTCTCACCAAGGCCTTGTACAACTGCAGTAGTACCTCCCTGCTCCTGTACTCGAATCCTCTTGCTATAAATGCCAGCATACCATTTGCCTTTTTCACCGCCTGCTGTACCTGCATACCCACTTTCAATGACTGGTGTTAAATGACACCCAGGTCTCGTTGCACTTCCCCTTTTCCTAATCGGCCGCCGTTCAGATAATAATCTGTTTTCCTATTTTTGCCACCAAAGTGGATAACTTCACATTTATCCACATTAAATTGCATCTGCCATGAATTTGCCCACTCACCCAACCTATCCAAGTCACCCTACATCCTCTTAGCATCCTCCTCACAGCTAACACTGCCGCCCAGCTTCGTGTCATCCGCAAGCTTGGAGATGCTGCATTTAATTCCCTCATCCAAGTCATTAATATATATTGTAAACAACTGGGGTCCCAGCACTGAGCCTTGCGGTACCCCACTAGTCACTGCCTGCCATTCTGAAAAGGTCCCGTTTATTCCCACTCTTTGCTTCCTGTCTGCTAACCAATTCTCTATCCACATCAATACCTTACCCCCAATATCGTGTGCTTTAAGTTTGCACACTAATCTCCTGTGTGGGACCTTGTCAAAAGCCTTTTGAAAATCCAAATATACCACATCCACTGGTTCTCCCCTATCCACTCTACTAGTTACATCCTCAAAAAATTCTATGAGATTCGTCAGACATGATTTTCCTTTCACAAAACATGCTGACTTTGTCCGATGATTTCACCGCTTTCCAACTGTGCTGTTATCACATCTTTGATAACTGACACCAGCAGTTTCCCCACCACCGAAGTTAGGCTAACCGGTCTATAATTCCCCGGTTTCTCTCTCCCTCCTTTTTTAAAAAGTGGGGTTACATTAGCCACCCTCCAATCCTCAGGAACTAGTCCAGAATCTAACGAGTTTTGAAAAATTATCACTAATGCATCCACTATTTCTTGGGCTACTTCCTTAAGCACTCTGGGATGCAGACCATCTGGCCCTGGGGATTTATCTGCCTTTAATCCCTTCAATTTACCTAACACCACTTCCCTACTAACATGTATTTCGCTCAGTTCCTCCATCTCACTGGACCCTCTGTCCCCTACTATTTCTGGAAGATTATTTATGTCCTCCTTAGTGAAGACAGAACCAAAGTAATTATTCAGTTGGTCTGCCATGCCCTTGCTCCCCATAATCAATTCACCTGTTTCTGTCTGCAGGGGATCTACATTTGTCTTTACCAGTCTTTTCCTTTTTACATATCTATAAAAGCTTTTACAGTCAGTTTTTATGTTCCCTGCCAGTTTTCTCTCATAATCTTTTTTCCCCTTCCTAATTAAGCCCTTTGTCCTCCTCTGCTATACTCTGAATTTCTCCCAGTCCTCAGGTGAGCCACTTTTTCTGGCTACTTTGTATGCTTCTTCTTTGGAATTGATACTATCCCTAATTTCTCTTGTCAGCCATGGGTGCACTACCTTCCTTGATTTATTCTTTTGCCAAACTGGGATGAACAATTGTTGTAGTTCATCCATGCAATCTTTAAATGCTTGCCATTGCATATCCACCGTCAATCCTTTAAGTGTCATTTGCCAGTCTATCTTAGCTAATTCACGTCTCATACCTTCAAAGTTACCCCTCTTTAAGTTCAGAACCTTTGTTTCTGAATTAACTATGTCACTCTCCATCTTAATGAAGAATTCCACCATATTATGGTCACTCTTACCCAAGGGGCCTCTCACGACAAGATTGCTAATTAACCCTTCCTCATTGCTCAAAACCCAGTCCAGAATAGCCTGCTCTCTAGTTGGTTCCTCGACATGTTGGTTCAAAAAACCATCCCACATACATTCCAAGAAAACCTCTTCCTCAGCACCTTTACTAATTTGGTTCACCCAATCTACATGTAGATTGAAGTCACCCATTATAACTGCTGTTCCTTTATTGCACACATTTCTAATTTCCTGTTTAATACCATCTCCGACCTCACTACTACTGTTAGGTGGCCTGTACACAACTCCCACCAGCGTCTTCTGCCCCTTAGTGTCATGCAGCTCTACCCATATCGATTCCACATCTTCCAGGAGCAAGGATGTGATGTTGAGGCTCTATAAGGCGCTGGTGAGAGCTCACTTGGAGTACTGTGGACAGTTTTGGTCTCCTTATTTAAGAAAGGATGTGCTGACGTTGGAGAGGGTACAGAGAAGATTCACTAGAATGATTCCGGGAATGAGAGGGTTAACATATGAGGAACGTTTGTCCGCTCTTGGACTGTATTCCTTGGAGTTTAGAAGAATGAGGGGAGACCTCATAGAAACATTTCGAATGTTAAAAGGCATGGACAGAGTGGATGTGGCAAAGTTGTTTCCCATGATGGGGGAGTCTAGTACGAGAGGGCATGACTTCAGGATTGAAGGGCGCCCTTTCAGAACAGAAATGCGAAAAAATTTTTTTAGTCAGAGGGTGGTGAATCTATGGAATTTGTTGCCACGGGCAGCAGTGGAGGCCAAGTCATTGGGTAAATTTAAGGCAGAGATTGACAGGTATCTGAGTAGCCAGGGCATCAAAGGTTATGGTGAGAAGGCGGGGCAGTGGGACTAAATAGGATAAAATGAATCAGCTCATGATAAAATGGCGGAGCAGACTCGATGGGCCGAATGGCCTACTTCTGCTCCTTTGTCTTATGGACTGGGGGAGGGGAGGCGAGGGAGGAGATTGCTGAGCCTCTGGCGATCATCTTTGCATCATCAAGGGGACGGGAGAGGTTCCGGAGGATTGGAGGGTTGCGGATGTTGTTCCTTTATTCAAGAAAGGGAGTAGAGATAGCCCAGGAAATTATAGATCAGTGAGTCTTACCTCAGTGATTGATAAGCTGATGGAGAAGATCCTGACAGGCAGGATTTATGAACATTTGGAGAGGCATAATATGATTAGGAATAGTCAGCATGGCTTTGTCAAAGGCAGGTCGTGCCTTACAAGCCGGATTGAATTTTTTGAGGATGTGACTAAACACATTGATGAAGGAAGAGTAGTAGATGGATTTCAGCAAGGCATTATATAAGATACCTCATGCAAGGCTTATTGAAAAGGAAGGAGACATGGGATCCAAGGGCACATTGCTTTGTGGATCCAGAACTGGCTTGCCCACAGAAGGGAAAGAGTGATTGTAGATGGGTCATATTCTGCATGGAGGTCGGTCACCAGTGGAGTGCCTCAGGGATCTGTTCTGGGACTCCTACTCTTAGTGATTTTTATAAATGACCTGGATGAGGAAGTGGAGGGATGGGTTAGTAAGTTTGCTGATGATACAAAGGTTGAAGGTGTTGTGGATATTGTGGGGGGCTGTCAGAGGTTATAGTGGACATTGATAGGATGCAAAACTGGGCTGAGAAGTGGCAGATGGAATTCAACCCAGATAAGTGTGAAGTGGTTCATTTTGGTAGGTCAAATATGATTGCAGAGTATAGTATTAATGGTGAGACTCTTGGCAGTTTGGAGGATCAGAGGGATCTTGGGATCTGAGTCCAGAGGACGCTCAAAGCAGCTGCGCAGGTTGACTCTGTGGTTAAGAAAGTGTATGGTGTATTGGCTTCATTAATCGTGGAATTGAATTTAGGAGCCGAGCGGTAATGTTGCAGCCATATAGGACCCTGGTCAGACCCCACTTGGAGTACTGTGCTCAGTTCTGGTCACCTCACTACAGGAGGGATGTGGAAGCCATAGAAAGGGTGCAGAGGAGATTTACAAGGATGTGGCCTGGATTGCGGAGAATGCCTTATGAGAATAGGTTGAGTGAACTCAGCCTTTACTCCTTGGAGCGACGGAGGATGAGAGGTGACCTGATAGAGGTGTATTAAGATGATGAGAGGCATTGATCGTGTGGATAGTCAGAGGCTTTTTCCCAGGGCTGAAATGGTTGCCACAAGAGGACACAGGTTTAAGGTGCTGGGGAGTAGGTACAGAGGAGATATCAGGGGTAAGTTTTTTATTCAGAGAGTGGTGAGTACGTGGAATGGGCTGCCAATGGTGGTGGAGGTGGATACGATAGGGTCTTTTAAGAGACTTTTGGATAGATACATGGAGCTTAGAAAAATAGAAGGCTATAGGTAAAGAACAGGAATTCTGCAGATGCTGGAAATTCAAGCAACACACATCAAAGTTGCTGGTGAACACAGCAGGCCAGGCAGCATCTCTAGGAAGAGGTACAGTCGACGTTTCAGGCCGAGCCCCTTCGTCAGGACTAGCTGAAGGAAGAGTTAGTAAGAGATTTGAAAGTGGGAGGGGGAGGGGGAGATCCAAAATGATAGGAGAAGACAGAAGGGGGAGGGATGGAGCCAAGAGTTGGACAGGTGATTGGCAAAGGGGATACGAGAGGATCATGGGACAGGAGGTCCGGGAAGAAAGATGGGGGGGTGACCCAGAGGATGGGCAAGGGGTATAGTCAGAGGGACAGAGGGAGAAAAAGGAGAGTGAGAGAAAGAATGTGTGTATAAAAATAAATAACAGATGGGGTACGAGGGGGAGGTGGGGCGTTAGCGGAAGTTAGAGAAGTCGATGTTCATGCCATTAGGTGGGGTGATGACTTCTACCACTAGCCCTGTCATTGACAGATGTTGCTGAAAATTTATAAGGCTTTGGAGAGTGTGTGGAAGGGATTAACTACAGCAGTTGTGAGTATGAGGAGCTTACACTTAGAGGTACTTCTTGGGACAGAAATTTCCTAAGAGATCTGAGGATGTGCTTTAAAATCCTGAAGCCCATGGACAGAGTAGAACGAACGAAAAATTCCCATTAACAAAGGGATCAAGAACTAAGCAGTCCAGAAAGAATATTTTTGATAAAACCAAGGTTATTGGCTATTGTTATCTTTACAGTGTCTTCTACCAAGACACTGGTCCAGTAGTAATAAACACAGGAGATTCTGCAGATGCAGGAAATCCAGAGCAACAGGTACAAAATGTTGGAGGAACTCAGCAGGTCAGGCAGCATCTATGAAGATGAATAAACAGTCAAAGTTTTGGGGCGAGAACCTTCTTCAGGACTGGAAGGAAGGGGAAGACACTAAAATAAAAAAGTGTGGGGAGGAAAAGGAGGACTAGCTGGAAAGTGATTCAGTAGGTAAAGCCAGATAGGGAGGAAAGTTAAAGGGCTAGAGAAGAAGGATTCTGATGGAAGAGGACAGTGGAGTATGGGAGAAGGAGAAGAAGGAGGGGCACAAGGAGGCAGAGATAGGTAAGTGAGGATAAGAGGCCAGAATAGGGAATAGAAAAAGAGGGAAGGGAGAGGAAACAATATTATTACCAGAAGGAAAAATCGATATTCGTGCCATCAGGTTGGAGACTACCTAGATGGATTATGAGGTGTTGCTCCACCCTGATAGTGACCTCATCATGGCACAAGAGGAGGCCATGGACTGAAACGTCGGAATAGGGATTGGAATTAAAATGGTTGGCCACTGGGGAATTCTGCTTTTGGTGGAAGGAGTAGAGGTACTCCATATTATATTTAGTATCACTGCTATTTCTGTTCCCAGTCATTAATTCTTCACTCCACTCAAGGATTAATGTTTTACTTTATCTACATACCTTTTGTGTCCATAAAATATGTTGAATTTTGTGTTTATATCATTTGCTTGCTTAATTTTGTGCTCTGTCTTCCTTCTGGGTCACCATAATTGGTTATTGGGTCTGAATTAACTTACAGCCTACATTTCATTGCCATAACCAATTGTTCTGCTTTCGCAGGGTATATATGTTACTAGAATCTCAGAAGGTGGACCAGCTGAAGTTGCAGGACTACAGATCGGGGACAAGATAATGCAGGTGGGGGTTCTGATGGTCTTGTAAAAACAATATAATCACAATCATTTGAAGCATTAAGTTTTTGGAGAAGCAGGAGCAGCAACACGAGGGTTAGACCATGGAATGGCAGAGGAGGTGGCAGAAATGAGATGAAGGTGGAAGTCAAGGGCAAGGTTATCAATGAGACTAAAGTAAGAGGGCAACCGGGGGAAGAACAGGGCCTATCAAAGATACACAAACACCAGAAAATCTGCAGATGCTGGATATCCAAAGCAACTTACACAAAATGCTGGAGGAACTTGGTAAGCCAGGCAGCAGCTATGGAAAAGAGTAAGCAGTCGACATTTCAGGCTGAGACCCTTCTTCAGAACTGGAAAGAAAGAGAAGTCAGTGTAAGAAGGTGGGGGGAGGGGAGGAAGAAGTACAAGGTGATAGGTGAAACTGGGGGAAGAGGGTGAAGTAAAGAGCTGGAAAGTTGATTGGTGAAGGGGTAAACGGCTGGAGAAGGGGGGAATCTGATAGGAGAGGACTGAAGACTGTGGAAGAAAGGAAAGGGGGAGGAACATCAGGAGGAGGTGACATGAGAGAGGGAAATAGAAAGGGAAGTGCTATGACTGGAAGCTGGAGAAATCAATGTCATGCCATGAGGTTGGAGGCTACCCAGACAGAATATAAGGTGTTGTTCCTCCAACTTGAGTGTGGCCGTGGACTAGATCAGGGTAGCACTTTAGCTTAGCGTACTGCTTTACAGTACCAGCAATTCCTGTCGCTGTCTGTAAGGAATTTGTATGTTCTCTGCATGACCACATGGGTTTCCTCTAGGTGCTCTGGTTTCTCCCATAGTCCAAAGATGTTCATTGAAACCTTTCAAATGTTGAAAGACCTAGACCTAGACCTAGACCTAGACCTAGATGTGGAAAGGATGTTCCCATGGAGGGAGAGCCTAGGACAAGAGGGCACAGCCTCAGGATAGAGAGACGCCCTTTCAAAATAGAGATGCGGAGTAATTTCTTTAGCCAAAGGGTGGTGAATTTGTTGCCACATGTAGCGGTGGAGGCCAGGTCATTGGGTGTATTTAAGGCAGAGGTTGATAGGTTCTTGACTGGACACGGCATTAAAGGTTACCGGGAGAAGGCCGGGAACTGGGGTTGAGGAGGAGAAAGAAAAAAGAATCAGCCATGATTGAATGGTAGAGCAGACTCGGTGGGCCGAATGGCCAAATTCTGTTCCTGTGTCTTATGGTCTTATGTTCCAGTTGGTAGGTTAATTGTATTCATTGGCCTGTGATTAAACTTGGGTTAAATCAGGGTCTGCTGGGTGGCATGGCTGGAAGGGCCTACTGCACACTGCATCTCAATCAATAAATAAGTAATATCTGTGCATGGAACTGGAGGATGTGGGTGAAGTCTTTCATAATTACAGGGAAGTGCATTGTTGGAGAATTAGGAGAGGGGGATGCTGGAATTAAAGAACAAATCACTGTTGGAAACAGGAGTCAGAGGTCTAGGCAGGCCAGATGTGGTGATTCCCATAGCAGTCCAGGGTACAAGGCAGGGGATTTCTGAGGCCCTGACTCCTAAATCGAAGTAGGGCACAGTACGAAGGCAATATGCAGGAAATAAAGAGTTAATTGTAACACTTTTTTTCTCATGTGGAGGGTGTTTAAAGATCAATTGCACAGAGTACAGGAAAGTTATGTTCCTGTTGGTAGGAAGGACAAGGTTGGAAAGGTGGGAGAACCTTAGATATCCAGTAAAGTGATGAATTTTGCCAAGAAGGAAAAGAATGTGAAGCTTCGGTTAGGATCAAACAGAGCACATGACGATTATAAAGAAGCCAGAAAAGAACTAAAGGGAATTAGGAAAGCCAGGAGGGACCATAAAAAGTGTTTGGCAAGTAAGATTAAGGTGAATCCCAAGGCATTCTATACATGCATCAAGAGCAAAACGATATCTAGGAGAGTGTAGGACCATTCAAGAATAAAGAGGGGAGCATTAGCTTGGATGTGGAGAATGTAGGTAAGTACTTTTCTTCAGTTTTATCAAGGAAAAGGACATGGAGGACCAGGAGATTAGTGCTGAGCGCTTGTTAGGTTGTTTAGAGGTTGAGGAGGAGGAAGTATTGAGCCTCCTAATGAGTATTAAGGTGGATAAGTCCCTAGGGCCTGGGAACTATAGACCGATGAATTTCATGTCAGTTGTAGGGAAATTACTGGAGCAGATTCTTGGGTATAGGACAAATGAGCATTTGGAAACTCATGGACTAAATAGGGAGAGCCAGCATGGCTTTGTGCATGGCAGGTTGTGCCTTACCAATTTGATTGAATTTTTTGACAAGGTGACGAGAGAGATTGATAAAGGTAGAACAGTGGATGTTGTCCACGTGGATTTTAGTAAGGTGCTTGACAAAGTTAATCCAGAAGATTAGGATGCATGGTGTCCACAGCAAAATGATTGTTTGGATTCAGACGAAGGGTCCTGACGAAGGGTCTCGGCCTGAAACGTCTTCCTACAGATGCTGCTTGGCCTGCTGCGTTCACCAGCAACTTTGATGTGTGTTGTTTGGATTCGGAACTGGCTTGCATATAGAATACAGAGAGTAGTGGTCCAAGGGACATTCAAGCTGGAGGTCTGTAACTCGTGGTGTTCTACCAGGATGTAGACTGGGCGTCTGCTTTTTGTGATGTATATAAATGACCTGGATGAAAATGTAGATGGGTAGGTTAGTAGATTTTCGGATGAAACCAAGATAAAGTGGATTGAGGATAGTGTAGAAGACGGGCAAAGAACACAGTGCAATATAGATCAGTTGCAGACATGGACAGAGAAGCGGCAGATGGAATTTAATCCACGTAAATGTGAGGTGTTGCACCTCGGTAAGGCAAATGGAAGGAGACAGTACACTGGTAAGGGCAAAGTCCTTAGGTGTTGCTGAGCAAAGAGATCTTGGGGTCCAAGTTTATAGATCCATGGAAGTGGCTACACAGATCAATAGGGTGGTTAAGAAGGCTTATGGAATGCTTGCTTTTATTTGTCAAGGAATTTAGTTCAAATGTCAAGAGGTTATACTGCAGCTTTATAAAACTCTGGTTAGGTCACATCTGCAGTATTGCATATAGTTCTAGTTGACCTACTATAGGAAGAATGTTGAGGCTTTGGAGAGGGTGCAGAAGAGGTTTGCCAGGATGCTGCCTGGTCTAGAGAGCACGTGCTATTGTGAGAAGCCAGACAATCTTTGGGTTGTTTTCTTTGGAGCAGTGGAGACTGAGGGGATCTGATGGAGCTTTATAAGATTATGAGAGGCATAGATAGAGTAGACAGGGAGTAATTTTTTCCTAGGGTAGAATTGTTTAATACCAGAGGGCATGCATTGAATGTGGGGGAGTGGGGGGTGGGTTGGTTCAAAGGGGATGTGAGGGGTAAGTTTTTAGTTAAGTGGTGGTTGCCTGGTATGTTGGTAGAGGCAAATACATTGAAAGCTTTCAAGAGATGTTTAGATAGGCACATGATGGTGATGAGAGGGCGTACAGGAGCGAGATATGCCAACTAGTGGAGTGGTGTCACAGCAACAAACTGGCACTCAACATCAATAAGACGAAATAGCTGATTGTGGACTTCAGGAAGGGTAAGACGAAGGAACACATACCAATCCTCATCAGGGATCAGAAGTGGAGAGAGTGAGCAGTTTCAAGTTCCTGGGTGTCAAGATCTCTGAGGACCTAACCTGGTCCCAACATATCGATACAGTTATAATGAAGGCAAGACAGCGACTATATTTCATTAGGAGTTTGAAAAAATTTGGTATGTCAACAAATACACTCAAAAACTTCAATAGATGTGCAGTAGAGAGCATTCTAACAGGCTGCATCACTGTCTGGTGTGGGGGGGGGCGGTGGGCTACTGCACAGGAGTGAAAGAAGCAGCAGAGGGTTGTAAATTTAGTTGGGTCTATCTTGGGTACCCATGACATCTTTAGGGAGCGGTGTCTCAGAAAGGCAGCGTCCATTATTAAAGACCTCCAGCACCCAGGGCATGCCCTTTTCTCACTGTTCCATCAGGTAGGTGGTACAGAAGCCTGAAGGAACACACTCAGTGATTCAGGAACAGCTTCTTCCCCTCTGCCATCCGATTCCTAGATGGACATTGAACCCTTGAACACTACCTCACTTGTTGAATGTATATTTGTTTTTTGCACGATTTTTAATCTACTCACTGTATGTATACTGTTATTTATTCATTATTTTTTTCTTCTACATTATGTATTGCATTGAACTGCTGCTGCTAAGTTAGACCATAAGATTTAGGAGCAGGAGTAGGCCATTTGGCCCATCGCATCTACTCCATCATTCAATCATGAGCTGATCTACTTCATCCAGTCATCCCCACTCCCCTGCTTTCACCCCATACCCTTTGATTCCCTGGCTAATCAAGAACCTATCTAACTCTGCCTTAAATACACCCAATGACTTGGCCTCCACAGCTACTCGTGGCAACAAATTCCACAGATTTACCACTAAAGTAATTTCTCCGCATCTCAGTTCTAAAAGGACTTCCTTCAATCCTGAAGTCATACCCTCTTGCCCTAGAATCCCCTACCATGGGAAATAACTTTGCCATATCTAATCTGTTCAGGCCTTTTAACATTTGGAATATTTCTGAGATCCCCCCTCATTCTCCAGAACTCCAGGGAATACAGCTGAAGAGCTGCCAGATGTTCCTCATATGGTAACCCTCTCATTCCTGGAATCATTCTTGTGAATCTTCTCTCAACCCTCTCTGATGTCAGTATATCCTTTTAAAATAAGGAGCCCAAAACTGCGCACAATACTCCAAGTGTGGTCTCACGAGTGGCCTTATAGAGCCTCAACATCACATCCCTGCTCTTATATTCTATACCTCTAGAAATGAATACCAACATTCAGTTAACAAATTTCATGATGCATGCTGGTGATAATAAACTTGATTCTGATTCTGAATATGAGGAAGATGGAGGGTTATGGACATTGTGTAGGTAGGAGGTATTAGGTTTTGGGGTTTTTTGATTTACTGCTTAGCTTGTTTGGCACAGCGTTGTGGGCTGAAGGGCATGTTCTGTGCTGTTATGTTCTAAAAGTGCTTCCTTCAGTCAAGAAGGAAATTGTGTAGGGTGAAAAAGTTGAGGCACAGGACTGGCCAGCAGCTGGAGAAGCAATCAAAATTGGTCAAGATTAATGGAAGGACAGTGCAGTTGATGCCATCTGCATGGTCCCACAACGAGTCTGGTCCAAAAGCTCAAGGGATTTGAGTTACTTTGCCAAATTGGATCCAAATTGGCTTGGGAATGGAAGGCAGAATTGGTGATGGTGATGTAGGGATCGCTTCCTACACAACCCCCCTCTCTCTGCATTCCGCAGGGATCGCTCCCTACACAACCCCCCCCTGCATTCCGCAGGGATTGCTCCCTACACAACCCCCCCCTCTGCATTCCGCAGGGATCGCTCCCTACACAACCCCCCCCTCTGTATTCCGCAGGGATCGCTCCCTACACAACCCCCCTCTCTCTGCATTCCGCAGGGATCGCTCCCTACACAACCCCCCCCTGCATTCCGCAGGGATCGCTCCCTACACAACCCCCCTCTCTCTGCATTCCGCAGGGATCGCTCCCTACACAACCCCCCCCCTGCATTCCGCAGGGATTGCTCCCTACACAACCCCCCCCTCTGCATTCCGCAGGGATCGCTCCCTACACAACCCCCCTCTCTCTGCATTCCGCAGGGATCGCTCCCTACACAACCCCCCCCTGCATTCCGCAGGGATTGCTCCCTACACAACCCCCCCCTCTGCATTCCGCAGGGATCGCTCCCTACACAACCCCCCCCTCTGTATTCCGCAGGGATCGCTCCCAACACAACCCCCCTCTCTCTGCATTCCGCAGGGATCGCTCCCTACACAACCCCCCCCCTCTGCATTCCGCAGGGATTGCTCCCTACACAACCCCCCCCTCTGCATTCCGCAGGGATCGCTCCCTACACAACCCCCCCCCTCTGTATTCCGCAGGGATCGCTCCCTACACAACCCCCCTCTCTCTGCATTCCGCAGGGATCGCTCCCTACACAACTCCGTTGTCCATTCGTCCCCCCCATCCCTCCCCACTGATCTCCCTCCTGGCACTTATCCGTGTAAGCGGAACAAGTGCTACACATGCCCTTACACTTCCTCCCTTACCACCATTCAGGGCCCCAAACAGTCCTTCCAGGTGAGGCATCACTTCACCTGTGAGTCGACTGGGGTGATATACTGCGTTCGGTGCTCCCGATGTGGCCTTTTATATATTGACGAGACCTGACGCAGACTGGGAGACCGCTTTGCTGAACATCTACGCTCTGTCCGCCAGAGAAAGCAGGATCTCCCAGTGGCCACACATTTTAATTCCACATCCCATTCCCATTCTGACATGTCTATCCACGGCCTCCTCTACTGTAAAGATGAAGCCACACTCAGGTTGGAGGAACAACACCTTATATTCCGTCTGGGTAGCCTCCAACCTGATGGCATGAACATCGACTTCTCTAACTTCCGCTAAGGCCCCACCTCCCCCTCGTACCCCATCTGTTACTCATTTTTATGCACACATTCTTTCTCTCACTCTCCTTTTTCTCCCTCTGTCCCTCTGAATATACCTTTTGCCCATCCTCTGGGTCAACCCCCCCCCCCTTGTCTTTCTTCCCGGACCTCCTGTCCCATGATCCTCTCGTATCCCCTTTTGCCTATCACCTGTCCAGCTCTCGGCTCTATCCCTCCCCCTCCTGTCTTCTCCTATCATTTTGGATCTCCCCCTCCCCCTCCAACTTTCAAATCTCTTACTCACTCTTCCTTCAGTTAGTCCTGACGAAGGGTCTCGGCCTGAAACGTCGACTGCACCTCTTCCTACAGATGCTGCTTGGCCTGCTGCGTTCACCAGCAACTTTGATGTATGTTGATGGTGGATGGTTGTTTTGTGATTGGAATCTTGTTCCCAGTGGTGGATCACAGGAATTTGTATTGAGGACCACGGGGACTGCAGATGATGGCATCTAGAACAATGAACAGTCTGCAAGAGGATCTCAGCAGGTCGAGCAGCAAGGGGAAAGGAACTGTGCATGTTTTGGGTCAAAACCTGAAATATGATATAGAGGAGAGATAGCTGATAATAAGAGGAGAGGGGGAGGAGTGTGAATAGTGCAAGATGATTAGTGGTCTGAAGAGAGGTGAAGGATGATGGATAGTTAGTGCAAGATAGGGGAGGAGACAAGCTGGTGGATGATGGATGGAGGTAGACAATGAGAAAACAAATGGGAAGCAGATGGAGTGAAGTGGGGAAGGTGAAGGCTAAAGATAACTGCAGAAGGAATATAAGCAGGAACACGAAGGCTACTGCTGTGGGATTAGACATAGGAGCAGAATTAGGCCATTCAGCCCATCAGGTCTGCTCTGCCATTCCATCAAAACTGATCCTGGATCCCATTCAATCCCATTTACCTGCCTTCTCGCCAAATCCTTTGATGCCCTGACCAATCAGGAAACTTTCAACTTCCACTTTAAATACACTCATGGACTTGGCCTCCACCACAGTCTGTGTCAGAGCATTCCACAGATTCATTACTGTCTGGCAAAAAAAATTACTCGTTACTCTGTTCTAAAAGGTTGCCCACTAGTTCTGGATACCTCCACCACTGGAAACATCCTCTCCACATCCACTGTATCTAGTCTTAACAACATTCAGTAGGTTTCAATGAAATCCCCCGAATTCTTCTAAATTCCAGTGAGTACAGGCCCAAAGCTGCCAAATGCATACAGCATAACAGTAAAAATATGAACCAGGGTATTACACATGTTATAGGCATCACTGAATCATGGTTGAAAGAAGATTATAGTTGGGGGTTTAATGTGTAAGGATGCACATTGTATCAAAAGGACATGCAGAAAGGCAGAGGGGTAAACTTGTCGGTAAAGTTGCTTGGTTGGTAAAAAAAAATGAAATCAAATCATTGGAAAGAGATGATATAGAGTCGGAATCATTGTCGATAGAGCTAAGGGTAAAAACTCTCTGATGGAAGTTGTTTACAGACACCGAAGCAGTAATTAGGATGTGGCTATAAGTTACAACAGGTAAAAAATGCATGCCAAAAAGGCAATGTTACAATAGTCATGAGGGACAATATGCAGGTAGATTGGGAACATCAGGTTGGTGCTGGATTCCAGGAGGGGAAATCTCTAGAGTGTCTGCAGCATGGCTTTTTAGAGCAGCTAGTGGTTGAGGCCACTAGGGAATCAACTACTCTGGATTGGATGTTGTGCAAAGAACAAGAATTGATTGCAGAGCTCAAGGTAAAAGAACCCTTTGGGAAAAGTGATCATAACCCCATGGGGAAAGGTGAAGAAATTTGTCTTGAAATTTGAGAAAGAGAAGCTAAAGTCGAGTGGAGTGAGGTCAAAGGAATTACAGAGGCATGAGAGAGCAGTTGGCTAGAATTGATTGGAAAAGAACACTGGCAGGGATAATGACAATCCGGAAGACACGGGATACAGAAATCCCAAAGAAGAACAAGTACTCTGAAGGACAGATGATACAACCATGGCTAGCAAGAGAAGTCAAAGCCAACATAAAGGCCAAAGAGAGGGCATATAATAGAGCAAAATTACTGGGAAGTTACAGGATTGGGAAGCTTTAAAAAAGCAATGGAAGTCAACTAAAAAAAGTCATTAAGAAGGTAAAGATGGAATACAAAAGTAAGCTAGCCAATAATATTAAAGAGGATACTAAAGGTTTCTTCAGATACATTGTAAAAGAGAGGTGAGAGTGGATATTGGACTGCTGGAAAACTGCTGGAGAGGTAGTAATGGTGGACAATGAAATGGCGGATGAACTGAAAAGTATTTTGCCACAGTCTTCACTGTGGAAGACAAGCAGTATGATGGAAGTTCCAGGTGTCAGGGGCCATGAAGTGTGTGAAATTACCGTTAGTAGAGAGAAGGTTTTTGGGTAACTGAAAGGTCTGAAGGCAGGGGTAAGTTGCCTACATACATTCAGATGGTGTACAACCCAGGGTTCTGAAAGAGGTGCCTGAAGAGATCGTGGAGGTATTAGAAATGATCTTTCAAGAAACACTAGATTCTGGAATGGTTCTGGAAGACTGAGAAATTGCAAATGTCACTCCACTCTTCAAGAATGGAGAGAAGCAGAAGAAAGAAAGCTATAGGCTAGTCAGTGGTTGGGAAGATGTTAAAGTTGATTATTAAGGGTTAAGTCTCAAGTTACTTGGAGGCACATGATAAAATAGGCCATGGCTGGCATAGTTTCCTCAAGGGAAAATCTTGCCTGACAAATCTCTGGAATTATTTGAAGAAATAACAAGCAAGATTGACAAATGAGAATCAGTTGATGTAACGTACTTGGATTTTCAGGCGGCCTTTGACAGTACCACACATGAAGCTGCTTAACAAGCTACAAGCCCGTGGTATTACAGGAAAGGTTCTAGCATGGATAAAGCAGTGGCTGATAGGCAGGAGACAAAGCGTGGGATAAAGGGAGCCTTTTCTGGTTTGTTGCCGGTGACTGTTGGTGTTACACAGGAGTCTGTGTTGGGACAAATTCCTTTTATGTTACGTCAGTGATTTTGATGACGGAATTGATGGCTTTGTTGTAAAGTTTGCAGATGATATGAAGATAGGTGGAGGGGCAGGTAGTTTTGTGGAAGTAGAGTGACTACAGAGGGACTTAGACAGATTAGGAGAATGGGCCAAGAAATGACAGATGGAATATAGTGTTGGGAAGAGTATGGCCCATGCACTTTGGTAGAACAAATGAAAGGGTTGACTATTTCTAAATGGAGAGAAAATGCAAAAAACTGAGGTGTAAAGGGTCTTGGGAGTCCTCGTGCAGAATTCCCTAAAGGTTAATTTGCAGGTTGAGTCTGGTGAGGAAGGCAAATGCAATGTTAGCATTTATATCAAGAGGACTAGAATATAACGCAAGGTGTAACGTTGGGACTTTATAAAGCACTTGGAGTGTTTTGAGCAGTTTTGATCTCCTTATCTTGGTAAGGAGGTGCAGAGACTGAAGAGGGTTCAAAGGAGGTTCCCAAAAATGATTTTAGGATTGAAGAGAGTTTGATAGCTCTGGGCCTGTATTCACTAGAATTCAGAAGAATGAGGGGTGACCTAATTGAAACCGATCAAATGGTGAAAGGACTTCATAGAGTGGATGTGGAGAGGATGTTTTCTATGGTGGGAGAGTCTAAGACCAGAGGACACAGTCTCAGAATAGGGGATGTCCTTTGAGAATGGAGATGAGGAGGAATTTCTATAGCCAGAGACTGATGAATCTGTGGAATTTGTCGCCACAGGCTGCTGTGGAGCCCATATTTATATATATTTTAAGGCAGAGGTTGATAGATTCTTAATTGGCCAGGGTGCATAGGGATACGGTGCGAAGGCAGGAGATTAGGGCTGAGAGAAAAATTGAAAAATCCATGATGAACTGGTGGAACAGACTCAATGGGCCAAATGGCCTAATTCTGCTCCTATATCTCATGGTCTAAAATGGTGGTTGAAGTGTGGCAATGCTTGGGGTGATGGAGGAAGGATCATAGCATTTACCCGGTATTTAGATGAGTATTTGAAGTGCCAAGGCAGAGAGGGCAATATTGGGTAATGTGATCCATGCAGATGTTACTGGAGGTGGTGGGGTGAAGGGCCATTTTCTGCTCTGAATGAGCTGAGTAGAGATAGATAGTGACTAAGTAGTTTTAAGGTTAGGAACCGTGTGGAAAGAAGTATCAGAATACATGGAGAGAGATGGGCCAAAGGGAAGTAAGTGGTAGGGAACTGTAGTGTTTGATATTTGAGGAAAAGAGCAGTGATCCGTGCTTTATATATGACTGCAGTTTGCTACTCTGAAAGTATTGATTGATTAAGCTCCTGCCTTTACAAATAAAACAATGGGGAAAGCCAAGTTATCAGAAAAGATGTGATGGAACAGGAGGAACAGAGACTGGAAGTGTAAGCAGGATGGGAAAGGTTGTGGTTGCGTCTGGGGGTTTCTAATGTATTTTGGTCACTCATCTGTCACTGGCTGTGTTTTGCTTTTTGAACTATCACATGGTTCTATTCAAGCACCTTGGTTTAGTTCTGGTTTTAACATTTGTAATTTCTTTAGTGTCCATTCCTTGTCATTGATTGTTGGCAGTTGCTTGGATTGTGAATGATTTGTGCCCTTGGCCCCTCTCTGGGTTCAGGTATGACATGTTCTTTTCAGGAGCTACGGGCTGAACCTCAGCTTGTGTATGCTGGGTCAAGCAGTTTGTTCACCCTCTTGTGCAGTGCGGCATGTACTTGTGCTTCTAGATCCTGCAGAGATCAGTACCCTCTGTTGGTTCAGTGAATCCATCTGCAGGAGATTGATTTTTCAAATGGAGATTTTGGAGTAAATGAGGTAGTTCACTTGTTTGCTGTTATTGACTGAATGTGGTTGGATGTCCTTCCCTTTACTTCTGCTATTGAAATGGAGAAACCTCAGCCAAGCAGTGCGAAAGGTCACATAAGCCACCAGTCCTGTGAAGCTGCAGTCTGAGCTCACTGAACAGTATACTGGACAAATCAGTTATTGGTGAGACTCAACTTGTGTATAGTTTTGGGTACCATATTATAGGAAATATGTTGTCAAGCTGGAGAGGGTGCAGGGGAGAGCTATGAGAATGCTTCCTAAACTAGAGAGCATGAGTTATAGGAGGAGGCTTTTCATGCTGTTCTTTATTCCTTAATGTACTAGGAGAATGAGAGGTTATAGAAGTTTATAGAAGAATGGGTGTCTAGTCATAGTCTTTTCCCAGGGTAGGGGAGTCCAAAACTCAAGGGCACAGATATGAGAGGGAAGAGATTTCAAAGAAACCTGAGAGTTAACTTCAGGTAGTGATACCTGCAAAAGAGTTGCCAGAGGAAATATGATAAATTCGTATATTATCATATAATATGTTAGACTGCACTCTGCAGTTTGAGAGGGAGAGAGAGAGAGAGAGAGAAGCTAAAAGTCAGATGTATCAGTATTACAGAGGCATGAGCGAGGAGCTGGAAAATTTAGCTCGAGGGGGACACTAGCAAGGATGACAGCAGAACAGCAATGGCTGAAGTTTCTGGGAGAAACTTGGAAGGTGCAGAATATATAGATCCCAAATAAGTATTCTAAAGGCAGGATGACACAATTGTGACAGGGGAAGCCAAAAACAACATAAAAGCAAAAGAGGGGCAAAAAATAGAGCAAACTTAGTGGGAAGTTAGATGATTGGGAAGCTTCTTAAAAACCAACAGAAGGCAACTACATTCATAAGAAGAAACAAAATAAAATATGCAGGCAAGCTAGTCAATACTTTTAAAGAGGATATCAAAAGTTTTCCAGATATATAAATAGTGAAAAGAAAACGTGAGAATAGATATCGGACCGCTGGAAAATGATGCTGGAGACATAGTAATGGGAGGCAAAGAAATGGCAGGTGAACTAAGTAAGTATTTTTTATCCATCTTCACTGTGGACACCTAACAGTGTGCTGGAAGTTCTAGAGTATCAGGAGGGAGTAGTGAGTGCTTATGAAGCTGAAAGGTCTAAAGGTGGATAAGTCCTCTGAACTAGATGCACTACACCGCAGTGTTCTGAAAGAGGTGGCTGGGGAGATTGTGGAGGCATTCAAGAATCACTAGATGCATGTATGGTTCTGGAGGACTGGAAAATTGCAAATTGGAGAGAGGCAGAAGAAGGGAAACTGTAGGCCAGTTAGTCTGACTTCAGTGGTTGGGAAGGTGATGGAGTCGATCGTTAAGGATGAGGTCTCAGGGTACTTGGAGGCACATGATAAAATAGGCATGAATCAGCATGATTTTCATTAGGGAAGATCTTGCTTAACAAAGGATGATTTGGCAGATAAATGCGTGGCTGAGAAGCTGGTGCAGGGGGCAGGGCTTCAAGTTCTTGGATAATTGGGATCTCCTCTGGGAGAGATATGACCCGTTCAAAAGTGACAGGTTGCACCTGAACCCTAGGGGGACCAATATTCTCGCGGGCAGGTTTGTTAGAGCTGTTGGGAGGGTTTAAACTAACTTGGCGGGCGGGGGGGTGGGAATCGGAGCGAAGGGACTTGGGACAGGACAGATGGTTTAAAAAAAAGTAAAGATAGCATGCAGTCAGATTGTCAAGAAGAGAAGACAGTTGATGGGACTTAGTTGCAGCCAGCAGGCTGAGTATCAAATCATTAGGGATGCAGAATCAGAAAGGATAGCAAATATGGTACTTAACATGTTGTATCTAAATGCACACAGTACAAGAAATAAGGTGGATGATCTTGTTGCAATATTACAGATTGCCAGGTATGATGTTGTAGCCATCACTGAATTGTGGCTGAAGGATGGTTATAGTTGGGAGCTGAATGTCCAAGGTTACACATTATATCGGAGGGATAGGAAGATAGGCAGAGGGGGTGGTGTGGCTCTACTGGTAAAGAATGGCATCAAATCATTAGAAAGATGTTACATAGGATCAGAAACACGAGGAAATCTGCAGATGCTGGAAATTCAAGCAACACACACAAAAAATGCTGGTGAACGCAGCAGGCCAGGCAGCATCGATAGGAAGAGGTACAGTCGATGTTTTGGGCTGAGACCCTTTGTCAGGACTAACAAAGAAGATATAGTAAGAGATTTGAAAGTGGGAGGGGGAGGGGGAGATCCGAAATGATAGGAGAAGACAGGAGGGGGAGGGATGGAGCTAAGAGCTGGAAAGTTGATTGGCAAAAGGCATACAAGGCTGGAGAAGGGAGAGGATCATGGGACGGGAGGCCTAGGGAGAAAGAAAGGGGGAGGGGGGAAAACCCAGAGGATGGGAAAGGTGAGAAGGATAGAGGGAGGAAAAAAAAGGGGAAAAAAAGGGGGGGGGGGAGAATAAATAAATAAATAAATAAGGGATGGGGTACGAAGGGGAGGTGGGGCATTAACGGAAGTTAGAGAAGTCAATGGTCATGCCATTAGGTTGGAGGCTACCCAGACGGTATAAGATGTTGTTCTTCCAACCTGAGTGTGGCCTCATCTTGACAGTAGAGGAGGCCGTGGATAGACATATCAGAATGGGAATGGGACGTGGAATTAAAATGTGTGGCCACTGGGAGATCTTGCTTTCTCTGGCAGACAGAGTGTAGGTGTTCAGCGAAACGGTCTCCCAGCCTGAGTCGGGTCTTGCCAATATATAGAAAGGTGCATCGGGAGCACCGGACACAATATATCACCCCTGCCGACTCACAGGTGAAGTGTCGCCTCACCTGGAAGGACTGTCTGGGGCCCTGAGGGAGGAAGTGTAGGGGCATGTGTAGCACTTGTTCTGCTTACAAGGGTAAGTGCCGGGAGGGAGAATGGTGAGAAGGGATGGGTGGGACGAATGGACAAGGGAGTCGTGTAGGGAGCGATCCCTGTGGAAAGCAGAAAGCGGGGTGGGGGGGGGAGGGAAAGATGTGCTTAGTGATGGGATCCCGTTGGAGGTGCCGGAAGTTACGAAGAATTTCCACGTCCTATTCCCATTCTGATATGTTTATCCACAGCCTCCTCTACTGTCAAGGTGAAACCACACTCAGGTTGGAGGAACAACACCTTATGTTCCATCTGGGTAGCCTCCAATCTGATGGCATGAACATTGACTTATCTAACTTCCGTTAATGCCCCAGCTCCCCTTCGTGTCCCATCCCTTATTTATTTATTATTTTTCCTTTCCCCCTTTTTTTCTCTCTGTTTTCTCCCTCTGTCCCCCTCACTATAACTTCTTGCCCATCGTCTGGATTCCCTCCCCCCTTTCTTTCTCCCTAGGCCTCTCATCCCACGATCCTCTCCCTTCTCCAGCCTCTGTATCCCTTTTGCCAATCGCCATTCAATTTTCCAGCTCTTAGCTTCATCCCTCCCCCTCCTGTCTTCTATCATTTCAGATCTTCCCCCTCCCCCTCCCACTTTCAAATCTCTTACCATCTCTTCTTTCAGTTAGTCCTGACGAAGGGTCTCGACCCAGAACGTCGACTGTACCTCTTCCTGTAGATGCTGCCTGGCCTGCTGCGTCCACCAGCACATAGGATCAGAAGATGTTCAATCCTTATAGATTGAGTTAAGAAACTGCAAGGGTAAAAAGTCAAGTTATATACAGGCCTCCCAACAGTGGCTGGGAGGTGGACCACAGGTTACAACGGGAAATAGAAAAGGCGAGTCAAAAGGGCAATATTATGGTAGGCATGGGAGATTTTAACATGCAGGTCGCTTGGGAAAATCAGGTTGGTATTGGATCTCAAGACAGTGAGTTTGTTGAATGCCTAAGAGACAGCTTTTTAGAGCAGTTTGTCATTGAACCTACTAGGGGATCAGCTATACTGGATTGGGTATTATGTAATGAACTGGAGATGGTTAGGGGGCTTAAGGTAAAGGAACCCTTAGGAACCAGTGATCACAATATGATTGTGTTCAACTTGAAATTTGATAGGGAGAAGGTAAACTCTGATGTAGCAGTATTTCAGTGGAGTAAGGGAAATTACAGTGATATGAGGGAGGCGTTGGCCAAAGTAAATTGGAAGGAGCTGCTGGCAGGGATGTCAGCAGAGCAGCAATGGCGTATGTTTCTGGGAACCGTGAGGAAGGTGCAGGACATGTGTATTCCAAAAATGAAGAAATACTCAAACGGTAAAATAGTATAACTGTGGCTGACAAGGAAAGTCAAAGCTATTGTAAAAGCAAAAGATAGGGCATAAATTAGTGGGAAGATGGAGGATTGCGAAGTTTTTAAAAACCTACAGAGAGCAACTAAAAAAATCATTAGAAGGGAAAAGATAAAATATGAAAGCAAGCTAGCAAATAATATTAAAGTGGATAGTAAAAGTTTTTTCAAGTATGTTAAAAATAAAAGAGAAATTAGATATAGGACTGCTAGAAATGAGGCAGGAGAAATAATAACGGGGGACAAGGAGATGGCTGATGAACTAAATCAGTCTTCACTGTGGAAGACAGTAGCAGTCTGTCTGATGTAGTGTGTGAAGGACAATACAGGCCCTTCAGCCCACAAAGTTGTGCTGAACATGTCCTCACCTGAGAAATTACCTAGGGTTACCCATGGCCCTTTATTTTTCTGAGCTTCATATACCTATCCAGGAGTCCCTTAAAAGACCCTATCGTATCCGCCTCCACTACCGTCGCTGGCAGCCCATTCCACGCACTCACCACTCTCTGCGTAAAAAACTTACCCCTGACATCTCCTCTGTACCTTCTTCCAAGCACCTTAAAACTGTGCCCGCTCGTGCCAGCCATTTCAGCCCTGGGAAAAAGCTTCTGACTATCCACACGATCAATGCCTCTCATCATCTTATACACCTCTATCAGGTTACCTCTCATCCTCCATCGCTCCAAGGAAAAAACGGCCGAGTTCACTCGAACTATTTTCATAAGGCATGCTCCCCAATCCAGGCACCATCCTTGTAAACCTCCTTTGCACCCTTTCTATGGTCCTGTATAGCTGCAACATTTCCTCTCTGCTCCTAAACTCAATTCCACGATTCATGAAGGCCAATGCACAGTTTGCTTTCTTAACCACAGAGTCAACCTGCGCAGCAGCCTTGAGTGTCCCCAAGACTTGAACCCCAAGATCCTTCTGATCCTCCACACTGCCAAGAGTCTTACCATTAATACTATATTCTGTCATCATATTTGACAGACCAAAATGAACCACCTCACACTTATCTGGGTTGAACTCCATCTGCCACTTCTCAGCCCATTTTTGCATCCTTTCAATGTCCCACTGTAACCTCTGACAGCCCTCCACACTATCCACAACACCTCCAACCTTTGTGTCATCAGCAAATTTACTAACCCACTTCTTCATCCAGGTCATTTATAAAAATCACGAAGAGTAGGAGTCCCATAACAGATCCCTGAGGCACACCACTGGTCACCTACCTCCATGCAGAATATGACCTGTCTACAACCACTCTTTGCCTTCTGTGGGCAAGTCAGTTCTGGATCCCCAAAGCAATGTCCCCTTGGATCCCATGTCTCCTTACTTTCTCAATAATCCTTGCATGGGGTACCTTGTCAAATGCCTCGCTGAAATCTATATACACTACATCTACTGCTCTACCATTATCAATGTGTTTAGTCACATCCTCAAAAATTCAATCAGGCTTGTAAGGCATGACCTGTTTCTCAAAGCCATGCTGACTATTCTTGATCATATTATGTCTCTCTAAATGTTCATAAATCCTGCCCCTCAGGATCTTCTCCATCAACTTTCCAATCACTAAAGTAAGACTCACTGGTCTATAATTTCCTGGGCTATCTGTACTCCTGTTCTTGAATAATGGAACAATGTCCGCAACACTCCAATCCTCTGGGACCTCTCCCGTCCTCATTGATGATGCAAAGATCATCGCCAGAGGCTCAGCAATCTCCTCCCTTGCCTCCCACAGTGGCCTGGGGTACATCCTGTCTGGTCCTGGTGACTTATCCAACTTGATGCTTTCCAAAAGCTCCAGCACATCCTCTTTCTTAATATCTACATGCTCAAGCTTTTCAGTCCGCTGTGTCATCCCTACAATCGCCAAGATTCTTTTCTGTAGTGAATACTGAAGCAAGGTACTCATTAAGTACCTCTGCTATCTCCTCCGGTTCCATACACACTTTTCCACTGTCACACATGATTTGTCCTATTCTCTCTCTCTCTTGCCCATAACATACTTTAGAATGTCTTGAGGTTTTCCTTAATCCTCTCTGCCAAGGCCTTCTCATGGCCCCTTCTGGCTCTCCTAATTTCTTTCTTGAGCTCCTTCCTGCTAGCCTTATAATCTTTTAGCTCTCTATCATTGCCTAGCTTTTTGAACCTTTCGTCTTGACTAGATTTACAACAGCCTTTGTACACCATGGTTCCTGTACCCTACCATCCTTTCCCTGTCTCATTGGAACGTACCTATGCAGAACTCCATGCAAATATCCCCTGAACATTTGCCACATTTCTTCTGTACATTTCCCTGAGAACATCTGTTTCCAATTTATGCTTCCAAGTTCCTGCCTAATAGCCTCATATTTCCCTTTACTCCAATTAAATGCTTTCCTAACTTGTCTGTTCCTATTCCTCTCCAATGCTATGGTAAAGGAGATAGTGTTGTGATTACTATCTCCAAAATGCTCTCCCACTGAGAGATCTGACACCTGACCAGGTTCATTTCCCAATACCAGATCAAGTACAGCCTCTCCTCTTGTAGGCTTATCTACATATTGTGTCAAGAAACACACCTAACAAACTCTACCCCACCTAAGCACCTCGCTCTATGGACAATGCCAATCGACATTTGGGATTTAAATTCTCCCACCATGACTGCTGTTATTATTACACCTTGCCAGAATCTGTCTCCCTATCTGCTCCTCAATGTCCCTGTTACTATTGCTAGTCTATAAAAAAAAACACGCAGTAGAGTTATTGATCCCTTCCTGTTCCTAACATCCACCCACAGAGACTTTGTAGATTATCCCTCCATATCTTCCTCCTTTTCTACGGCCGAGACACTATCTCTGATCAACAGTGCCACGCCCAACTCTTTTGCCTCCCTTCCTGTCCTTTCTGAAACATCTGAAACCTGGCACTTGAAGTAACCATTCCTGCCCCGAGCCATCCAAGTCTCTGTAATGATCACAACATCATAGCTCCACATACTGATCCACACTCTAAGCACATCCGCTTTGTTCATAATACTCCTTGTATTAAAATAGTCACAGCTCAAACCATTGGTCCGAGCGTGTCCCTTCTCGATCACCTGCCTATCCTCCCTTTCGTACTGTCTCCAAGCTTTCTCTAGTTGTGAGCCAACTGCCTTTTCCTCCATCTCTTCAGTTTGGTTCCCACTCCCCATCAATCCTAGTTTAAACTCTTCCCCAATAGCCTTAGCAAACCTCCCTGCCAGGATATTGGTCCCCCTGGGATTGAAGTGCAACCCATCCTTTTTGTACAGGTCACTCCTGCTCCAATCCCTCAGCCACGCATTTATCCTCTATCTCACTCTATTCCTCTACTCACTGTCGCATGGCACAGGCAGTAATCCCGAGATGACTACCTTTGTGGTCGTGCTTCTCAACTTCCTTCCTAACTCCCTGTAGTCTGCCTTCAGGACCTCCTCCCTTTTCCTGCCTGTGTCGTTGGTACCAATATGTACCACGACCTCTGGCTGTTCTCCTTCCCACTTCAGGATATCTTGGACAGGATCAGAAACATCCTGGACCCTGACACCTGGGAGGCAAACTACCATCCGTGCTTCTTTCTCGCATCCACAGAATCGCCTGTCTGACCCCCTAACCATAGAGTCCCCTATCATTGCTGCCATCCTCTTCCTTTCCCTACCCTTCTGAGCCACAGGGCCAGACTCTGTGCCAGAGGCGCAGCCACTGTTGCTTCCCCCAGGTTGGCAGTTCCCCCACCACCTCCCAACAGTACTCAAGCAGGAGTACTTATTGTCAAGGGGTACAGCCCACAAGGGTGCTCTCTAGCCTCTGACTCCTGCCCTTCCCTCTCCTGACTGTTACCCATTTATCTGTCTCCCCGGGCCCCGGAGTGACTAGCTGCCTATAGCTCCTCTCGATCACCTCCTCACTCTCCCTGACCTGATGAAGGTCATCGAGCTGCATCTCCAGTTCCCTAACACGGTCCCAAAGGAGCTGCAGCTCGACGCACCTGGTGCAGATGTGGCCATCTGGGAGGCTGGGAGTCTCACGGACATCCCACATCTGACACAGAGCACAGAAAACTGGCCTCACACACATACTTCCTGTCTGTATTCTACTCAGACAACCTACCTCACCTCGACCCGATAACACCAAAGCCCAGTTGAGCCAAAGCCTTCCTATTCTGTCTCCCTCTACTCCGTTGCTTGCTCTATAAAGCTGTCTCCTTTTAAACTCTTCTCACTCTTCTCACTGGCTGACATTCATCTAGTAATCATCTATCAGTGTAAAGCCTGTGTGAGGCAGGGGAGATGACAGATGTGTGATCTTCTAGTAAGATGGAATATTTTGCTTCTGTATGTATGTGTGTACACTCACTCCACTCAATTGAACATGGAGTTGGGCTATAGCATACAAGCTCTAGATAGTTTTTTGGGCAGCACTCACATATACAATTGAACAACAGTAAAACTGAGAAATAAACAGAGAAATGCCATAAGTACTCAATGCAGCAAACCCATGATGATTAAGTCACACATTCATGAGAAATAAGGAATATGAAGCTAGATGTACATGTAAAATATCTTAAAATTATACACAACATGAGTAAACAAAGTTTTGAAGTGTGCAAGATTAATATCATGTAAGCATTCCTTAAATTACCAAGCCTGGTCAAATGCTATACTGATAATCAAGAATAAGTGTTCAATAGTTCCATTTAATATCAGAGAATGTATACAATATAAAACCTGACATTCTTGTTCTTCACAGGCATCCACAAAAACAGAGGAGTGCCCCAAAGAATACGTGTCAGTTAAAAATGTTAGGAACCCAAAGCCCCCCCCACGCCCATGCACAGGCAGCAGCAGAGCAACCACCCTCCCGACACCCATCCACCCACTTTTGCAGAAAAGCATCAGCACCCTCCACCAACCAAGCATGCAACAGCAAAGCCTCAATAAAGACCATGATAGTGGGTGGAGCTAAGGAGAAAAAGGTGCCTAACGGGGCTCCTCTGCTTGCATCCTCAGGAGCAACTCCATTTCTATCTCTAATATCTCTATGTTTCCTTTGCAGGTAAATGGTTGGGATATGACGATGGTAACACATGACCAGGCCAGGAAACGTCTCACAAAGAAAAATGAAGATGTAGTTCGGCTTCTGGTAACCCGTAAATCTCTGCAGCAGGCCTTACATCACTCACTGCAGTAGGCAGCTCTCACTGCAGTTGGTGGCCTACTGGAATGTAATGATTTATTGAGAAATTATCCTGTAGCTGAAAACTTTAATTTTGCTCCATACTGTGGTCTGTCAATCCTCAACACTGGCAGACCATGTAACACCTGAAATAACTGTAGATCTCACTGAGAATTGCATGAAACCTACCTTTTATTATACTTAACTGTTAAACTGATTCAGCAACATTACTAGTGGGACCAAATTTAGAGGACTCAGAATCTCAAGCTTGTTACCAGCATTAAAGGACAAACAGCATTAAAGTTCCTCTTTGTTACTATTTGAACAATCTTTTTTAATTGGCTTTGATCCACCAACCAAATGCAGGTTTGCTGACCAAAACCATTTGTGGGAACCTTGGTGAGCTGAACTGCCCCTAAGCTGTTAGAAAACATGGCACTGAAAGAGAAAAGCCTTTATAAATGATATAATAAGAAATGCTTAATTTTACTGACACTGAACAGCCCAAAGGACAGTTGAGTTGAAAGTACAAGTCTAATTTCCACAATGCCAAACTGGGCAGATACTACACAGCTTTATTTGATATGTACTAGTGAGTAACGGTGAACGATAGTGTTGTGAGTTCTGTGACTGGCTTTGGATAACGGCAAGCATGATGCTTTGGTTGATGTGCTTGATTTAAAACAACAATTTAATGAAAACATCTACATCCTTAAATATTGAACCTGGGCAGGTTTCCTGAAGTTCTTGATCCGCCAGAGCAACCTTAAATTTTAATTTTTTTTCAGGAGTATTTTAATGGTACAACTTCTGACTGGAATAACATGTATCCGCGAAAGGACGTGAACCACCTTAATATTTAGAATAATACTGAGCTATTTTTTATCTATGACACAATTTGGCAACAATTCACGGCCTCCTTAAAGTGCCTTCTGATTCGTTCTTTGATTGTTAGTCAGAAACCAAAGTATGCAGTGACAGAACACTTCACTGCAGTGACTGCTACATTTGCATGATCCTTCTGATTTCACTGTAGCCTCCCTTCAGTGGTATCATGGCTCCTTCCGGCTGAGGCTATACTCCTTCCACCCTAAACCTGCACCCGTGGAGTTAGAATCTTTCATTTTTTAATCAGCAAGTGGTTACACTACATATTTTGCAGTCTTTCCGCATAACTTGATTTAAATCCTGTCTCACTTTAGTCTTGTATTTACATATAAACAATCACTCTGTGTGCGTCCACTGGTGGATGATCTGGAAGAAATGAAATTGCATATTATACAATTACTGTAATTAAATTGCTTTCAATAAAAAACACTTTCTGGAGTGGATCACTGTACTGAAGTTTATGGAACAATTCATTGCCTAAAGCACTTTTTTTGTGTGATTGTGATGATCCTGTAACTGTGGAGGCCAACAGATGCAGCCTTCGGTGGGCAACCCAATTCTGGATCCACAAAGCAAGCTCTCCTTGGATCCCATGCCTCCTTACTTTCTGAATGAGCCTTGCTTGGGGAACCTTATCAAATGCCTTACTGAAATCCATATACACTACATCCACTGCTCTACCTTCATCAAAGTGTTTTACATCCTCAAAGAATTCAATCACACTTGTAAGGCATGACCAGCCCTTGACAAAGCCATGCTGACTATCCTTAATCAGATTATGTCTCTCCAAATGCTCATAAATCCTGCCTCTCAGGATCTTCTCCAGCAGCTTGCCCACCACTGAAATAAGACTCATTGGTCTATAATTTCCTAGGTTATCTCTGCTTCCTTTCTTGAACAAAGGAACAGTATTTGCATCCAAGGATGTTGACTTGAGAAACTGAGTTACAAAGTAAGGTTGAATAGGTTAGGCAACATCCTTGTAAACCTTCTCTGCACTCTTTCAACCTTATTAATATCCTTCCTGTAATTTGACCAAAACTGTACACAATACTCCAAATTCGGCCTCACCAATGCCTTATACAACCTCACCGTAACATTCCAACTCTCATACTCAATACTTTGATTTATAAAGGCTCTATCTACCTGTGACGCCACTTTTAGGGAATTTTGTATCTGTATTCCCAGATCCCTCTGTTCTACTGCACTCCTCAGTGCCCTACCATTTACCTTGTATGTTCTACCTTGGTTTGTCCTTCCAAAGTGCAATACCTCACACTTGTCTGTATTGAACTCCATCTGCCATTTTTCAGCCCATTTGTCCAGCTGGTCCAAATCCCTCTGCAAGCTTTGAAAACCTTCCTCACTGTCCACTACACCTCCTTAGATCCCCTTTAATTTGCCTACCCCTTACCTTAAATCTGTTTCCTCCACTTAGAGTCATGTAAACTACAGCACAAAAACAGGCCCTTAGGCCTATCGGTCCATGCTGAACCTCGTTCCCCTTAAACATTTCACCTTTTACCCTTAACACATGACCTCTAGTTGTAGTCTCACTCACCCTCAGTGGAAAAAGCCTACTTGTATTTACCCCGTCTACACCCCTCAATTTTATATATCTCTATCAAATTTCCTCTTAATCTTCAATGGAATACAGTTCTAACCTTGATTTCCTTGTAACTCAGGTCCTTTAGTTCTGGAAACAACCTTGTAAATTTTGTCTGTACTCTTTCAATCTTATTTACATATTTCCTGTAGGTAGGTGACCAAAACTCCAAATTAGGCCTCACCAACATCTTATACAACTTAAACATACCATCCCATCTCCTGTACACAATACTTTGATCTATGAAGGCTAATGTTCCAAAAGCTTTCTTTATGACCCTTTCTACCTGTGATGTCACTTTCAATGAATTATGGACCTGTATTCCTAGATCCCTTTGTTCTACCACACTCCTCAGTGCCTTATCGCTCCCTATGTAAGACCTACCAAAGTGTTGGTCCTTCCAAAATGCAACACCTCACACTTATCTGCACTAAATTCCATCTGCCATTTTTCAGCCTGTTTTTCCAGCTGATCCAGATCCTATTGCAAGGTTTAATAGTCTTCCTTACTGTCCATTACACTCCATCTTGATGCCTTCCACATGTAATGCTTTGTAAAGTTTCACAGCTAATGTAATGGTTTCTCTGTAGCAGCAGTGTTTGGGTTATGACTGGAGATAACAGGCGCTTTGGCATGTGCGCCATTCAGTGAGAGGCTTGTTGCTTCTTGTCTGTCTGAGAGGAGGTATTCACGGTCTTTCGTTGGGGAGAGATGAAGAGAGAAGACGTGTGAGGAACAAGCTGGTAGACCGCAGGGCGGAGTGGACTTAGAGTGAGAGTCCAGGAGTCGACAACGCTCAAAGGAAATTGATGGGAAATTCAAGGACAGCAAACGTGCACAATAGACTCTTTCATTACAATGGGCCCTTTTTGTTTTCTGTGCTAACCCTATAGTCAATTTCAGAATTATAAAGCTCAATTGTTTAATTGCATATGGTGTAAAATCTGATCTTTTGTGGTACTGAGTTGTAACAGGGGAATACATCATGCAGCATCCACACAAATCAGATTTCATCAGCTTGGTGAGGGTGGCGACTGTCTTCCCCTAAACTACTGCAGCCCACCGAACCTGGGGGTTACAATTGTGGGGGCTCGTCCGGGATTGATTTTGTTAGACGCTGTGTGATTGCCCTGAGCATTGAAACTGTGGGTTCTGTGCTGGTATGAATGCTGCTGGGGAACGGTGGTATGCCTCCATGGGGTTACCGGTAACTAATGTATGCGTGTTGAGTGGGCTAGATATTCGAACGTCGGATAAATTGTTAATTCGTCTTTTAAGTACTGTTTAAGTTGTTGGCAAAGTTAGAATTGCAGGTAAGAGCTTTGATAAAATGGCGGGCACAGACCTCGTTTTACTGCGACTAGCACTGACATAATATTAGTGGAACTGCCCACTACTATCGGTGCCCGGGGAGGTGGGGCCATAGCCTGTCCATACTGTTAGGAAGGAGGAGAATGTAGTGGAGTGGGCCAAGTCACAAGTCTAGCTTCCGTAAGTGGCGGCGGAGACTTCAAAGACAGGGTTCTATCGTTTCTGAGGAGCAAGGAGGAGGAGTGGTCAGATTTGGTAGGTCTAATTAGTCCTCAGCCCCCACTGAAGAGTGAGAGTTCTGGGTTGGCATCAGCCCTTATCTTTCTGGTGAATAAGTGGCCCAATACACAGGCAGAGGGTCCCCACCGGAAGCTGAGAATGTACTCTGGAATAATGCCCACCCCCGAGGGGGAAGAGGAGTATGAGATTTGGGTGGAGCAGACCCCTCAGTGCTAGATGAGTGGCAATGCGCTGATGACGTAAAGTGACAGTGATTGGTTGAGAGTTTGAGGGGGCGGGCCGTAGATGTGCGAGAGCTGTGAAAACCTGGTGCCCCCTACCTAATACTGCCAATTATATGGGGGCATTGGAAAAAACTTTTGACAGGACAGGGAGCCCAGTGGAGCTCATGGTGGGTTTCAGAACATGCGGCAGGAATGAGGAAGAAGCTTTCTGACTACATTTTTCTGCTAGAGCGGCAGCTAAATTGCTTGTGGCGAAGAGGGGTCATTCAGGCGGCTGAGGTGGATCAGTTAAGAATGGACCAGATAGCAAAGGGCACCCAGTCCCAGGACCTGATCGGTTGTGGTCTCCAACTGTCTTGTAAGACGTGCCCCCTCTCTTTTTTGTTGAGCTGATCAGAGAGATATGGGAGGAGGAGAGTGCGTTGGAGGTGTGGGAGGGCTCTGTCAGCAGGGTACAGTCCTTGGTAGTAACCCCTTATGGTGAAGTGACCACAACTAGCCCAACTCGAGGGTAATAAAGGAGATTGTGACAGAGTTGAGAACTGAGATGTCCCGGTTGTTGACAGTGGTGTGCCTCCACCCCATGAATGATGGGACAGATAGAGGGGCGGACCCCCTAAGGGGACGGGCTACACAGAGGGCTGCCGGGGGCTGGGGTTCTGTTGTATCTGGTGAAGAGGGACACTTCAGGTGGGTGTGTGAGTGCCGGGAAGCCCCTCGGAGTGTGAGCCCGGGTACCTAAGCAGAGAGAGACGTTGGGGAACTTAGATGAGACCCAGTGAGGGAATGGCCTAGTGTCCCTGGGGGGACACGTTCCCAGCAATATACCAAGGAACTCCCAAAAGTGAGAGACCCTATTCCTGAAGGCTTAGTGGGGCCAAGCTCCAGTGTATCGCTACGGATAGAGGGTATTTATGCTCAAGCCATATTCGACACCGGGTTGCAGGTTACGTCATTGTACCGTTTGTTTTACAACTGGTATCTGATGCATTTACTATTTACACCATTCAGTGCACTGGGGTTCTGGGGTCTTAGCACTGGTGATTATCCATACGATGGTTATTTGTCAGTGAAGCTGGAGTTTTCGGAGGCCGATGTGGGAGTATCGGAGGTCCTTGATCCCTTTGAGAAGGGCGGTGTTCCAATTCTGGTGGGGAGCAACTCCTCTCTTGTGAGGAGGCTCATGGGGGCCTGCAAGGAGAATGCTGGTGAGAGCTTTCTGGGAACACTGTCTGTGCACTCAGTGTTTCAGGCTGCTTTTGAGGAAGTGCGTTGCTGCATTGGGCCGGATACCGAGATTAGTCAAGGGATGGTGTGGTTCACCCAGTCAAAGCCAATTGTGTTGCAGCCCAGGAAGTAGCGAGAGTGACAGGGATGCCCAAATTTCCTGGAATGCCTGAGGGTGAAGCCCTCTTAGTGGACACTCTGGAAGACCACGTGGAGGAGTCGGGATTTCCTTCTGGGGGTACTGGTGAGGCCAGAGGCTCTCGGTTGTACAGGCGAGCAGGATGGCAGTGATTGTCAGGAATGCTGCAAAGCAGGGGATGCGCATCTGTTCCTAGTGACGGTAATGTCTAGCATCCCGCTGAGACAAGCCAGGGAGAAACCCTCTGTAAAGGGGAGCAAATTGACCGCTGAGTCATTCAACTTCGGGGACTCCCGGTACCTGCGGCTTGGAAGAGGAGGTAGGTAGAGAAGATGTTGAAGCTGGAAAGTGTCTTTTTCCACTGATGAGTTTGATGTAGGTTGTTCCAAGAGCACTCGCCACACCATCTGAGTGACCGAGGACACCCCGTTCAGAGAAAGCTCGCGGCGACTGGCCCCTGGAGAGGTGGAGGATGTCAACATATTTGTGTAAGTTGAAGGAAGCTGGGATCATCTGCAACAGTAATGGCCAGAAAGAAAAATGGGAAGCTGTCTGAGTGGTGCAAAGTAGTTCAGTGTGCTGGACTTGAGGAGTGGATATTACCAGATCCCCATGAGTGAGGCTGACAAAGAGAAAATAGCATTTGTATGTGCCCTGGGATTCTTCCAATTCGAAAGGATGCCCCAGGGCATATAGGGAGCCCTTGCAAACTTCCAGCGGGTCATAGAGAAAACAGTGGGGGTTATGAACATGCTTGAGGTATTGGTATATCTGGATGACCTCATAGTGTTTGGGTCCACTTTGAAAGAACATGAAGCGGGGCTACTGAAGGTACTGGGCCAGCTGAAAACTGAAGGGTTAAAACTTTCCTGGACAAGTGCCAGTTCTGCAAGACATCTGTTAGCTATGTTGGCCACATAGTCTCATGGGATGGAGTAGGCACAGATCCGTCTGAGATAGAGGCGGTGACCACCTGGCCGAGGTCCCAGACTGTGAATGATATACGCTCATTCCTCAGGTTCTGTGGTTACTATTGGAGGTTTGTGAGGGGCTAGACGAAAGTGAGTCACCGGTTGAATCACCTTCTATGTGGTTAACCTCCCTTAGGGAAGAAAGAGAGGAAGGTAAATAGTATCTTAGCCCTTCGGAGCCCTTTGGATTGAGGTGGGATGCAAACTATGAAGAGGCCTTTCAGTTGTTGAGGAAGATGCTGATGCAGGCTCCCGTGCTAGCTTTCGCATACCCCCGATTGCCGTATGTACTGCATTCGGATGCCAGCAGAGAGGGCTTAGGGGGTGTCCTATATCAGAATCAGGGCACTGGGTTGAGACCTGTTGTGTTTGTCAGCCAGAGTCTGTCACCCTCTGAGTAAAACTATCGCACGCACAAGTTACAGTTTCTGGCGTTGAAATCGGTTGTGGTGGATAAGTTGAGTGGCTACCTCTGTGGTGCCAAGTTTGAGGTGAGGACGGATAACAATCCCCTAACTTACATCCTGACTTCGGCAAAATTGGATGCCACAGGCCATCCCATTGTCTGCCTATGATTTCACCCTGAAGTACCAGCCGGGAAGCGAAAACATTGATGCTGATGCTTTGTTGTCCTGATGTGCACATGAAGGGCTGAACAGGGACGAAGAGTTGGAGAGTGTTCCTGCTCCGGGGGTGAAAGCCATGAGTCAGTTTGCCGTCACAGTGAAGGCGGACGGAAAGCAAGGACAAGATCGAGCGGTAGATCAATTGGGAGCTTCTGATGGTGCATTCCACAAGCTTACTGTAACCTGACTGCTCTGAAGACAAACCAGTTACTGGAATTGAGTTCTGGGAAAGTGGCAGCTGCTCTGCAAGATGACCTGGATATCAGTACCATTTGGTCAGCGGTCGAAATGGCTTAGGCAGAGAAGATGAAATATGCTGGGGTGCCTCCATTACTGAGAGAATGCCCATGTTGGAGTTGAGGAACCAGATCCTATACCAGGTTACGTCACCTCAGCATTCCCAGCTGGTTCTGCCTGAGAAGTATCGGAGGATTGTGTTGAAGTCATTTCATGATGATTGTGGACATTTTGGGGTTGAAAAGACCTATGGATTGCTGAGAGACCAGTTCTACTGGCCCCAAATGAAGCCAGAGGTTGAATACTGCAAGTCGCCTATGAGGGCCTTGTCCCACTTGCAGAGTGGACCTGGCCAAGGCCCCAGACTGTGAGTGATTCGCCATCGTTCCTCGGGTTCTGTGGTTACTATCGGAGGTTTGTGAGGGGCTACGCGAAAGTGAGCCACCAGTTGAATCAGCTTCTATGTGGTTACCCTCCCTTGGGGAAAGAAGGGAGGAGCTTCCTGGACCTGGTGTGTATGGATTTCCTGTCAATAGAGCCAGATGCCAGCAACATGGCACATGTCTTGGTTATCCCGATCACTACACCAGATATGCGCAGGCTTTCCCAACCAAGGACCAGAGTGCACCTCGGGTGGCAAAAGTGTTAGGGGAGAAGTATTTCATTTATTATGACCTCCCCAGGCGATATGTAGTGCTCAGGAATGGGATTCAAGAGCAGACTCATCCTGGAGTTACTGGAGGACTACTCCTTATCACCTGCAGGCTCCCACATGCTTCTTTGAAGCTCGCTACTCTCCCTCGACACAATTCTGTGGCTCATCTGGAAGTGCGTGCAAAATATGCAGACCATCTCCGCTCACTTCTTTTAAACTGTCTCCTTAATGCAATCCAATGTCCTCTCTGGAGCTGTGGCGCGTGAAACAACCCCGGTCATTTGTTTTAAACTCTCTCCCTCTCGGCAATTGAATGTCTGTTCAGGAACTGTGGCACATGAAATGTGCCAATTGCCCCCTGCTCCATTCTTTTAAACTCGCGATCCCTCTACGCAAACTAATGTCTCAAGAAGTGTTTTAAACCTTTTCTTTTCTTCCTCTACACAATCCAATGCCTGCGCAGGAACTGTGGCGCATACAATTACCCCAATGCCACCCTCCGTGGTGTTCTCTGCCAGCCCTTTTCTATGAGTACGTAATATTAATGTGGTTAATTGAGCCGAATGTCCCTCTGGACTGTAGCAGTGACGGTGTTCAGCCATCCTCAGCATCTGGTTTATTCCACACTCCACCATTAGCATCATTTGGACATTTGAGTTACAAAGTGACAGAGAAGAAAATATAGACATTATTTGGGTGTCCAATGACTAATGAAATGACTGGAAAGATAGTTGGGGACTTTGTCACTACAGTGATAATATGGGTGTGGTGAAGAACTGGAACACAACAAAATGAAGGCAAGTTTCCTTTTTGGAAAATATTTAATAAATTTCATTTGATAAATTGTGAACATTGCTAGCATTTACAAATAATTCATGAATGTTATTATTTTAAGTCAGCAAAATAAAGTGATTTCAGTGAGCCAAAGACATATTCGAAATGTAAACCCAATTCAGCAGAGAAATAAAGCAGCCTCACTGCCCGCCTTCCAAGACTGAGGGAATTTCACAATAATTCTCTGGTATCACTCTTTAAAGCAATAAAAACATCCACATACAAGTGGAATTATGTGAGCAATAAATTCCCCCCCCCTTTCTAAAAGATAATTAAAGGGACATACTGATGATTACGAAGTAAATTGTGAGGCCTGATCTTCAAAGCAGTCATAGAGTCCATTCTCACGTACGGATGCGAGACATGGACACTCACCAAGACTATGCGAAAGCTATGATTGCTATACACGAATGCTCCAGATGGCTCTTGATGTGAGTTGCCAACAGCACATGACGAACGTCAAGCTCTATGACAACCTACCGATGCTCACCACTAAAATCGAGGAGAGAAGACTGCAACTAGTGGGGCACTGTCTACGCCACCCTGAGCTACCTGCCAGCCTAGTCATCATATGGGAGCCCAAGCACGGGAGGATGAGCCCTGGACGCCCTCCCAAGACTATGGTCAACACGCTCCTAGAAGACAGCGACGGCTAATGTAGAGAACTGAACACACTGATGAGGGAGAGGGAGAAGTGGAGAGTCCGTCATTGTGCCCGATGCCAGCCCCCTAGGCCTGAGTTGACGTAGTAGTAGTATTTATTTGGCCCATCTCCCAAACCCCAAAAACAAATTAGACCCATATTTGTAAATCTTTAATACAAACATGATAGACTGGAAAGAGGAACAGGGTTAATGATCATTCTGCAGATGTGCAAAAAGTTCTAAATTAAACAGCAGACCATGGGGAGGTGAGAGCATAGGATAGCAAACATAGACAGGTGCAAAATGAGGAAGACTGAAGGACATAATTGGTAATGGGTGTAAATAAGCCAAAGATAGATCTGAGTGAGCTATAGCAGAATTGCTGAACTTGTATCAAGTCTAGAAGACTAATGTGCCTTTTTGAATGATGAGGTATTGTTTTTGGAGCTTAGCTTGAATTTCATCAGACTCTAAAGGCTGGGTAGGACTGGAGATATGATCAATAGATGTTCAGAATCACAAAATGATCACAAGGTGGTCACCCCAGCACCTAATCGCCTCTGATCTGGGCTGACATTTATGTGCCGGGCAGCACCTAATTAATTAGCTTGTTTATTTCGGCTTTTTTCTTAAAGATGTGTTGGGTGCGTCCTGGCTACTGTTGCATTCTCCGCGGCAATGTATCGGTGCACAGCCTGGGGGTTGGGGTGGTAGGACACTGGGGTGTCATCTCATCGTTGTCTGCTTCCATCAGGGCAGGCAGGTCATCTTCTTCTATCTCGAAACTCTTAATTATGTCTAGTTTTACACCAAGTGTAACAGCCTTATGAGCTCTTTCAGGCTTTTCAGATACCTTAGAACTCATCTTGCTAATGGCTGCTCACAGGCATGTGTTTAAGCAATGCTGGCTGGAATGCAGTTCTGGGCGAGGAGCTTGGCTGCTCGGGGCGCGCGCTGCTTTTCTCGTAACAGTGAAAACACCTTCTGTTAGCAAAAACAGGTAACTAATATAGGTCTTTCATAACAGTGAGGCTTCGTAAAGCGAACGTTCGAAAAGCGGGGGACACCTGTACTAACCTATCTTAATTAAAGGTTCTCCCAGTTTGGTACCAAAGTCCAGAGTAAGTTTTAGTAAGTAAATCTTCCATTTTAACACCCAAGCTTTACAGAATGCCTGCTGCTACACCACACTGATCCCAGGGGAAAACCTTTGTTGGCTGATGTCAATATAAATAACTATATATATACTGCTTCTAAAAGAAAATTTGAGTCTAAGAGGAAGTCTCTGGATACATTAATGATTGATGATTTAGTTTAAAAATAACCACGTTCCTTGGTTTTACTGCATGATGGGTGCAACTGCAACCATCTAACAGCAGGTCTTGAAGTTGAAGACTGCCCAATGAATGCTAGTTGGAGTGAACCCAACTAGTGAGGTAAAGCTACTCATCTTCTGTAACACACCTCATGCCTGCTAAACCTTTATGGTAAAGTTTATGCCTGCCACTTCCATTTCAGCTTTTCCACAGGTAATTTCCAATAATATCAACTTTCCTCCATTTATTTTAATGCCTACAGTCTTCTACTGCCTTATACCTTCCTTTTTGCTCTGACCCTTTTTGTTCCTTTCAATTCTGTTTAGATCTAATGTTTCCTGATGAAAAGTCATTGATTAATATCTCCAGATTTCCCTCCACAGATGCTGTTAACTCCTAACCTGCTGAGTGTGGGCATGTTATGTTGGTGCTGGAATGTGTGGCGACTTGCAGGCTGCCCCCAGCACATCCTTAAATTGCGTTGGTTGTGACAGATTTCAATGTACATGTGATAAATAAATCTGAATTTGACCTGAATGTTTTTTTTTGTTTTTGGTGTGTGTAGCAGGAACAGCCTCAGTCATCCTCATTCATTCGACTGTAGTGGTGACCTTTAACTCTGTACAAACAGTAATGCTGTACAATGAAGAGAATATCAAACAAAACTGAGAATACTCCAAGGCCAAACTTGGTTGGATCTCCAAAAATCAGCAACCATTCATCTGTAATAAAAATAAAACATTTGCTCACTGAACAGCTGTTTCACTACAATCCAAACAAGTTCAATTTGAATCAATCAGTCTTTCAAACGATCCACATTTCACTCTAGAAGAACTTCTACTGACACAAGCGTTGTGCTGCCACACCAACCTTGAACTACAAGGAAGCAAATTTACCCACAACAGACTTCACCAGATATTGTGCACTTTACTTAAAATAAACCTTTATCATTACAAATTAACACCAACTTCATTCTGTGTTAATGCTCAGATTCAGTTGATGGCACCTGAACCCAGACTTTCTGTATAATTAGCTCACTAATATATAGTGTTACTGAAGGAATCCAGAGTATAGTACTGAAAGTGCCAAGAAAAATCTGAGCTAATGTTCCATTTTTTGCACGAGAAGGTGGAAGGATAATGTTTTATTTACAACTTCCATAGTGAGGATTTGTTGAGAGTATCTGCATAAAAACTCAGGATTTAACTGTTGAACGGCAGATTTTGATATTGTACCCTGCACAAGATCCATGGTGTTCTACAGAGAGCTCTTTAACTTCCACCATAGGCTTCTCTGAAAAGATGATGTAGGCACAATGGGAATATGTGTGAGTGATATCCAGGGGCGTCTGTGTGCTCCTGAACTATTTACAGAGCATGGTCTGTAGTCATCTGGGTTAAGCTGAAAATGGCCCTGCAGAGATAAAGGCACTGAGGTCCAGAGCAATACCTGGTGAAGGGTGTTTGAAATGTGAGAAAAGCTGGCCTGCACTGAGGTAGACTTGATGGCCAAGTGTACATTTTTTAACTTCACAGAAGATTTACCAGGATGTTGTGTGGACTTGGGATGGGGGGCAGTTACAAGTAGAGCTTCTGTAGTCTGGGAACATACTTGGAATGTAAGAGATTGAGGGATGGTCTTTTAGAGGTATTTCAGATCATAACAGGCATAAACAAGATGAAGGCACATAATGTTTTTCCCAGGAGGAGGGTGCTGAAAGTGAGACAGCATAGGTTTAAGATCAGATGCAGGAGATTTAAAAGGAACATCACGAGCAGCTTCTTCATAGATGGCTTGTAATTGGAATGAGCCGTAAAGATAGTGGTTGAGACAGGCACATCAGCAACGTTTAAAATCCATTCAGGTAGGGTAACAGAGATGTAGAGGGCCATGGGCCAAATGAAGGTAGGTGGTACTAGCTCATTGTGCAACAGAATTAGTACGGATAAATTGGGCAAAAGGGCTTATTTTTGTGCTGTAAGACTTAATGTCTCTAATGTGGAAGCTTTGGAGAAGATGCAGAAGAATGATACCAGGATGCTGCCTAGATTAGAGATCATGTGGTATTAGGAGAAGTTGAACAAACTTCAGCCATTTCACTGGATTGGTGGAGGCCAAGATGAGACCTCATATAAGTTCTAAGATTACAAGCAGCGCAGATAGAGTAAAGAGCCAGTATTTCTTTACTCAGGGTCGAAATGTCAAATGTTAAGAAGGTCTTGGTCCAAAATGTCAGCCGTTAATAAACTTAACAGATGCTGCTTGATGTACATTTTGTGTGTGTTTCTCAAGATTTCCAGCATCTGTAGAATCTCCTGTTTATGATAATGCTACAGAGAATGTATTTAAGGTGAGAGGCATAAGCTCAAAGGAGTTGTGCGGGCCAAGTTTTTTTTTACACAGTAGTGGGTTCCTGGAATGTACTTCCAAGGGTGCCAGTGGTGGGGCAAATATACAGACATTTAAAATGCTCTTGGATAGACATGTGAAAGTGCAGACAATGGAGAGATACTGTTTAATTAGGCAGAAGGGACGAGTTTAATTAGGGATTTAATTACTAGTTTGATTAGCTTGACACAACATTGTGGGCCAAAGGAACTCTTCCTGTGTTGTACTGTTTTATATTCGGTATGGAACATGGATATTCATGGGAAGGCCAGCACTTCCAGATCTCCTAGAATTTGCCAAGGACATGGTGGTGAGCCACCACCTTCTACTGCTGGGGACACAAGGTTTAGATGGCAATGCCTGAGTCCAGCCTGAGCTTTGTAGTAGCTGTAATGCAACTAGTAACCCTTTGGTATACTAGCTTCCTTGAATTTAAAAGTATATTAGTAGGTTTTTATGTTACTTTATTATATACATTCATTTAGCTGTCCTTGGACACAGGATCTCCATGTTCACATAGAACATAGAAAAGCACAGCACAGTACAGGCCCTTCAGCCCACAATGTTGTGCTGACCCACAAACCCTGCCTAATATATAACCTCCCACCTTAAATATACCTGTTTCTCTTAAATTTCACTAGTGTATCTGCCTCCACCACTGACACAGGCAGTGCATTCCACGCACCAACCACTCTCTGAGTAAAAAATCTTCCTCTAATATCCCCCTTGAACTTGCCACCCCTTACCTTAAAGCCATGTCCTCTTGTATTGAGCAGTGGTGCCCTGGGAAAGAGGCGCTGGCTGTCCACTCTATCTATTCCTCTTATTATCTTGTATACCTCTATCATGTCTTCTCTCATCCTCCTTCTCTCCAAAGAGTAAAGCCCTAGCTCCCTTAATCTCTGTTCATAATGCATACTCTCTAAACCAGGCAGCATCCTGGTAAATCTCCTCTGTACCCTTTCCAATGCTTCCACATCCTTCCTATTGTGAGGCAACCAGAACTGGACACAGTACTCCAAGCGTGGCCTAACCAGAGTTTTATACAGCTGCATCATTACCTCGCGACTCTTAAACTCTAGCCCTCGACTTATGAAAGCTAACACCTCATAAGCTTTCTTAACTACCCTATCTACCTGTGAGGCAACTTTCAGGGATCTGTGGACATGTACCCCCAGATCCCTCTACCAAGTATCCTGCCATTTACTTTGTACTCTGCCTTGGAGTTTGTCCTTCCAAAGTGTACCACCTCACACTTCTCCGGGTTGAACTCCATCTGCCACTTCTCAGCCCACTTCTGCATCCTATCAATGTCTCTCTAAAATCTTCGACGATCCTCTACACGATCCACAACACCACCAACCTTTCTGCCGTCTGCAAACTTGCCAACCCACCCTTCTACCCCAACATCCAGGTCGTTAATAAAAATCACGAAAAGTAGAGGTCCCAGAACCAATCCTTGTGGGACACCACTAGTCACAATCCTCCAATCTGAATGTACTCCCTCCACCACCACCCTCTGCCTTCTGCAGGCAAGCCAATTCTGAATCCACCTGGCTAAACTTCCCTGGATCCCATGCCTTCTGACTTTCTGAATAAGCCTACCGTGTGGAACCTTGTCAAATGCCTTACTAAAATACATATAGATCACATCCACTGCACTACCCTCATCTATATGCCCGGTCACCTCCTCAAAGAACTCTATCGGGCTTGTTAGACACGATCTGCCCTTCACAAAGCCATGCTGACTGTCCCTGATCAGACCATGATTCTCTAAATGCCCATAGATCCTATCTCTAAGAATCTTTTCCAACAGCTTTCCCACCACAGACGTAAGGCTCACTGGTCTATAATTACCCGGACTATCCCTACTACCTTTTTTGAACAAGGTGACAACATTCGCCTCCCTCCAATTCTCCGGTACCATTCCCGTGGACAACGAGGACATAAAGATCCTAGCCAGAGGCTCGGCAAACTCTTCCCTCGCCTCGTGGAGCAGCCTGGGGAATATTCCGTCAGGCCCCGGGAACTTACCCGTCCTATTTTATTTTAACAACTCCAACACCTCTTCTGCCTTAATATCAACATGCTCCAGAACATCAACCTTACTCATATCGTCCTCAAGTTCGCTCTCTTTGGTGAATACCGAAGAAAAGTATCCATTGAGGACCTCGCTCACTTCCACAGCCTCCAGGCACATCTTCCCACCTTTATCTCTAATCGGTCCTACCTTCACTCCTGTCATCCTTTTGTTCTTCACATAATTGAAGAATGTCTTGTGGTTTTCCTTTACCCTACTCGCCAAGGCCTTCTCATGCCCCCTTATTGCTCTCCTCAGCCCCTTCTTAAGCTCCTTTCTTGCTACCCTATGTTCCTCAATAGACCCATCTGATCCTTGCTTCCTAAACCTCATGTATGCTGCCTTCTTCCACCTGACTAGATTTTCCACCTCACTTGTTCCTTCACCCTACCATTCTTTATCTTCCTCAGCAGGACAAATTTATCCCTAACATCCCGCAAGAGATCTCTAAACATCGACCACATGTCCATAGTACATTTCCCTGCAAAAACATCATTCCAATTCGCACTCGCAAGTTCTAGCCTTATAGCCTCATAATTTGCCTTTCCCCAATTAAAAATTTTCCTGTCCTCTCTGATTCTATCCTTTTCCATGATAAAGCTAAAAGGCCAGGGAGCGGTTGTCACTGTCCCCCAGATGCTCACCCACTGAGAGATCTGTGACCTGACCCAGTTCGTTACCTAATACTAGATCTAGTATGGCATTCCCCCTAGTCAGCCTGTCAACATACTGTGACAGCAATCTGTCCTGGACACACTTAACAAACTCTGCCCCGTCTAAACCCTTGGAACTAATCAGGTGCCAATCAATATTAGGGAAGTTAAAGTCACCCATGATAACAACCCTTTTATTTTTGCACCTTTCCAAAATCTGCCTCCCAATCTGCTCCTCAGTATCTCTGCTGCTACCAGGGGGCTATAGAATACCCCCAATAGAGTAACTGCTCCCTTCCTGTTCCTGACTTACACCCAGACTGACTTAAAAGAGGATCCTGCTGCATTACCCACCCTTTCTGTAGCTGTAATAGTATCCCTGACCAGTAATGCCACCCCTCCTCCCCTTCTCCTGCCTTCTCTATCCCTCTTAAAGCATTGAAATCCAAGAATATTGAGAATCCATTCCTGCCCTGGTGCCAGCCAAGTCTCTGTAATGGCCACTACATCATAATTCCATGTATGTATCCAAGCTCTCAGTTCATCACCTTTGTTCCTGATGCTTCTTGCAATGAAGTACATGCCCTTTAGCCCTTCTACCTTACTATCTTTACACCTTTTATTCTGCTTCTCTTTCCTCAAGGCCTCCCTATATGTTAGATCTGGTTTTACTCCATGCACTTCTTTCACTGCTCTATCGCTCTAGGTCCCATCCCCCTCGCAAATTAGTTTAAACCCTCCCAAACCATGCTAGCAAACCTACCTGCAAGGATATTGCTCCCCCTCGAGTTCAGGTGCAACCCATCCAATCTGTACAGGTCCCACCTTCCCCAGAAGAGATCCCAGTGAAAGATGGTCAATAAAGCCTGACCTGAGCAGCACTGCCCTGATCCTAATGCTTATCACTCATTTATGGGACCTGGGCAGTGCTGCTAAGGTCAGGCTTTGTTGACCATCTTTCATGGGCCCTCAGCAGGTCTGCAGTCCTTCAGATGAAGTTGCACCACATGGGGAGGGAAGTCTAGGAACTAAATCCAGAGACAATAAAGGATCAGTGATACATTATCAAGTCAGGATGGAGCACAACCCAGAGAGGAACCTGCAGGTGTTGATGCTTCTAAGCACATGCCTCCCTTGTAGCAGAGGCTGTGGGGACATGTGAGAAGAACGGCAATGCTAAGACTATTCCCCTTAAAGCAGAAATGTCCTAGAGAATATCTCGTGGATAGGCAAGTAAGCAGTGTTCCGTTGAGAGGAGGGTTGGTAACCAAAGGGCACTGACTGACTAACATGCCTGGCAGAAAAAGATCAATATGTTTTTCTTTAAATATTACGAGTTGTTGTGGGTGTGAAGGCACCCAATGCAACATTAAATTGCAGTACACAATACAGTATATATAGAAATGATATAAAGCCTAATAGGCTGCCTGAATGAAAAGACCAGGATTTGAATGTGAGCCCATTGTCCACACGTGCAGGGACTGAACAGCAGCACTATACAGAAATAACTGCAGGGTAGCTTCCCTCTGTGGCTGGGAGCACAGAGGACACAGACACCAGCAAAGCATAGAACCCTTGGAATTTCAGGGCCTTTGATCCTACCACTCACTGAAACTTAACCTTCCCCACGTAAGTATATCATTTCCCAAGGAAGGGTGCCATTACCGTTATTGTAGGACTGCAGGAACATCTGGACAATGCTGAAGCTGCCTCCAGTAAGATCTAACAGCACGTTGCCAATGGACCAACCATCTGTGCTGTTCCTTCGATAATTCATTAGGGCCTACAGTAGACAATGAAACACAAAGGACACAATAAACACAGACCCCCATTAGCACTGCCAGCACCTGGCAGTAAGCCTTTGGCTTGCATTACAGCTTGATGCCAGGGATGCCAACCCTTTGTTTTCCTTAAGGGAAATCAGCAGAAACACTACTGTAAAGAGACCAAGTGATTTTATAGATAACATGCACTCCATGGGACCTCTTGTGTCAACCAGTGAGGATACCGGGAGGAGAAGCTATTCTCTCTTTCTACATCTCTGCTGAGGGATTACATAGAATGCAAATGTGGAATGAGGGCGCAGCAGTAGGAAGAGGGGAATGCCTAGACCTAACACTATAGCTGCCTTACATGCGGCGAGTTAGTCATTTCCAATCTCCCAGTTCTGTATATTGGAATTAAGTCTCTCTCCCCCAACACTTCTTAATTTTGTCCCTCAATCGAAGTTTCAAAAGCAGTAACTTCACCAGAGGTTAATATTGACATCACCAAGTGTTGGCATTCTGGCCATTTATACAGAATGGGGAATATCAAATGCTGAGCAACAATCAATTTCAAAGTACAAAGTAAATTTTATTATCAAAGTACTTTTGTGTCACCACATACAACCCTGAGATTAATTTTTCTGCAGGCATACTCAGCAAATCTATAAAATAGTAACCATAACAGGATAAATGAAAAATCAGAGTGCAGAAGACAACAAACTGTGCAAATGCAAATGTAAATAAATATCAAAAATAATGAGAACGTGAAATAACAAGATAAAGAGTCCTTAAAGTGAGATTATTCGTTGTGGGAACATCTCAATGGATAGGCAGGTGAGTGTAATTATCCCCTTTGTTTAAAAGCCTGATGGCTGAGGGGTAGTAACTGTTCTTGAACCTGGCGGTGCAAGTCCTGAGGCTCCTGTACCTTCTATCTGGTGGCAGCATCAAGAGGACGGCCTGGGGGTGGAAGATCTCTGACGATGGGTGCTGCTTTCCAACAACAGTGTTTCATGTAGATGTGGTCAGTGTTTGGGGGGGGGGGCTTTCCCTGTGATGTACTGGCCCAAATCCACCACCTTATGTAAGATTTTCCACATTGGAATTTCCATACCAGGCTGTGAAGCAGACAGTCGATTCACTCTCCACTACACATCTATAGAAGTTTATCAGAGTTTTGGTGACGTGCCAGATCTCCGAAGACTAAGGAAGTAGAGAGGCTGCTGTCCTCAGCATAACTGGTGATTAAATGAATCACTCACACATTAGATTTCCCTGCTCATTTTGTTGCACGAATAAAAACCAGCAACATACTCACACTGTACCCTGTGACATGCTGGCTCATCAAAGAAAAATACGGACCCAGGAGTAATGTGTCTACTCTTAGACACGGTGGTGTAATTACATATGCCATTCATGTACTTTTACAATGTAAATAACAAAAAATGCTTTATCAAACAATATAGTGTAGTTACAACATAACTCAAATATTACTGAAATATTAAATGCACAACAATCACTACTTACCTGAGGGATATATTTGATCAGTGTGATCACAAGTTTGATGTAAGAGAAATAGTAGAGATATTGTAGCCATGTGATTTTGCCAGCGATGGTCACAAACAGGGTGATAAAACCAAACAGCCAGATAGCTGCTAGAAGTAAAGTGGCAAACTTCGATACTTTCTGCTGTCCTCTCTGTGGCATATGAATGCAAGACAGAATGTCAAAACACAGCATTACCTCAAAGATGTTGAACAAAAATTCTCAAATGGCAAAAGCATTATTTGAATGATTATTTGATGCTGTATTTGAATGAAGCCAGGCTCAGTCTATAGGAGCCTCTGGGATGGATGAGACAGAAGTCTGCAGATCATAAGGTGACAATATTAAGTAATCCTTTCACCATGCAGTGGGAAGTTAAAAAGGAATTTTAAATGCCACGTAAATTTGCAAACATAAGGCATAAGGCAGTGATAGATTAAAACGGCATAGTTAGATAGAATAACTTAGCTACAACAGCACAAAGTTAGGGCAAATGAATGGTTTCAGGACTGGTGGAAAAAAGATAATGACAACATTTTATTTTTGTAAATTATTTGCAGGAACAACATAATTATTTCTGATACTAAATGCAGGAGTGAAGAGGAGTGCTGACCAGTTAGCAGAATGACAGAAAATACAATTCAGTGCTGAGAGAAAGGAAACATCAGAAAAACATTGTAAATCAAAGGTCTGGAGAAACAGAGATCCAGAGTTACAGTTACCTGTACATGGAGAATTGAAAATGCAGAAATAGCATCTTATAGATCAGGACAGATAACAAGGTAAAGCTGAGTGTGTACGGGACATGGGTTCAGTACAAACTGTTCTGTGTGGTTCCAGACATTTCATATGGTAAATATTTGAACCTTGTCTCAAAAGAGAAGACTGCAGATTCACTCAAATTTTACCTGAAATGAACGATTAACAGTCAGAATGGAAGTTGGAATGGTATCCAGTTCAGGGTGGAAGGCATGACATGGTGGAGGAGCAGGGAGTGTTGAGGAAATAGGTGGCTACAGAAAGACAGATTCGAGAAATGGGCAAGAGAGTGCAAATGAAATACAATGTTGGAAGATGCATGGTCATGTACTTTGGTAGAAGAAATAAATGTACAGACCATTTTCTAAACGGGCAGTGGGGGGGGGGGGGAATCCAAAAATCTGAGATGCAAAGGGACTCAGGAGTCCTTGTGCAGAACACCCTAAAGGTTAACTTGCAGGTAGAGTCAGTGGTGAGGAAGGCGAATGCCATGTTAGCATTCATTTCAAGAGATCTAGAATACAAGAGCAGGGATGTGATGCTGAGGCTTTATAAGGCACTGGTGAGTCCTCACCTTGAGTATTGTAAATAGTTGTGGGCTCCTCATCTAAGAAAAGATGTGCTGGTATTGGAAAGGGTTCAGAGGAGGTTCACAAGGATGATTCCGGGAATGGAAGGGTTATCATATGAGGAACGTTTGATATCTCAGGGCCTGTATTCACTGGAATTTAGAAGGATGAGGGCAGGGAATCTCATTGAATCCTTTCGAATATTGAAAGGTCTAGACAGAGCTGACATGGAAAGGATGTTTCTGACGGTGAAGGAGTCTAAGACAAGCCAGCACAGCATCAGGATAGAGGGGCATCCATTTAAAACAGAGATGCGGAGAAATTTCTTTAGCCAGAGGGTGGTAGATTTGTGAAATTTATTACCACAGGCAGCTGTGGAGGCCAGGTCATTGGATGTGTTTAAGGCAGTGCTTGATAGGTTCTTGATTGGACATGGCATCAAAGGTTACAGAGAGAAGGCTGGGGAGTGGGGCTGAGGAGGGGGATAAAGGATCAGCCATGTATTGAATGTCAAAACAGACTTGACAGGCCAAATGACCTAAATCTCCTATGTCTTATGGTCTTATTTAATAAGGTCTTACAATTCTGACAAATTCTCAGTGGCCACTGTATAAATTATTGAGGGAAGCAAAGATTCAACAAAAATAGAAGTTAGAAGCAACATTTTTTACAGTCCTTAAAGGCAACCGATTAAGAGGAGACGTTTAAAATAGTATTGGAATAGGACTTGACTAGGAGAAGTACAAGTAAATGTAGGGAAAATACTATATCACTCCAAAATCATGAATATATTAGCATCTCAGAAGATGACTAACCTCATACAGAAAACACTGACAGACTGTAAGTACTGTCAGTAAGATGGCATGAAGACTGAAGAAGACATCGCTGGCACCTACTGGGTTTATCCCTCCTGGATTATACTTCAAAAATTCATTCTGAAACAGCAGCAAACATAATTATACACAGTTACTGAATATTAATTTAATGACATTCTTGGAATTAAAGCCCCAAGCAGATCAACAAAGTAAACAACTTACAAGTGCCAGGCAATGACCATCTCCAACAAGAGAGGCTCTAACCATCACCCCTTGACATTCAGTGGCATCGCCATCACTCAATCCCCTACTATCAACAAACTTGGGGTTACCAAGGAAACTGAAGTGGTGTAGCCATATAAACACCGTGTCTGCCAGAGCAGGACAAAAGCTAGGAATCCTGCAGTGTGAAACTCACCTCTGGACTCCCCAAAGCCTGTCCACCATCTACAAGGTTCAGGTCAGGAGTGTAATGGAATACTTGCCACTCGCCTGGATGAGTGCATCTCCATCAACACTCAAGAACATTGACATCATCCAGTACAAGGCAGCCCACTTGATCGGTACCCCTTCCACAAGCATCCAATCCTTCCACCATCGACGAACAGTCGCAGCAGGGTGTACTATCTACAAGATGCACTGCAACAACACACTGAAGTTCGCAAGGCAGCACCTTCCAGACCCACAACCACTACCATCTAGAAGGACGAGAACAGCCGATACTTCAGAACACCACCACTTGGAAATCCCCCTCCAAGTCACTCACCAACCTGACTTGGAAACATATCGCCATTCCTTCAATGTTGCTGGGTCAAAATCATGGAATTCCCTCCCTAACAGCACTGTGGGTGTACCTACACCTCAGGGACTGTAGCAGTTCAAGAAGGCAGCTCATCACCACCTTCTCAAGGGCAATAAATGCTGGTTTAGCTGGCAATGCCCACTTCCCATAAATGAATAATTAAAAAAAAGTAGAAACACACATTGGACTATTATAGAGTCTTAGAGTGATACAGCATAGAAACTAGCCCTTCAACCCAATTGGTCCAACCTGACCAAGATTCCCAATTAAGCAAATCCCTTTACCTACATTTGACCCATACACCCTGAAACCTTTCCTATCCGTCTTTGAGTATTGTTATAGCATCTGCATCAAACATTTCCAATGGCAGCTCATCCCAGCTCTCTGAATGACGAAGTTGCCCACATTTTAAATCTGGCCCCTCTCAGCTTAAATCTACGCCCTCTTTTCTGGGAAAATGAATGAGTGCATTCACTCTATTCATGCCTCTCATGATCTCATGGTCTTAAGAACATAGAATAGTACAGCACAGTACAGGCCCTTCGGCCCACAATGTTGTGCCGACCCTTGAACACTGCCTCCCAAATAACCCACCACCTTAAATTCCTCCATATACCTGTCTAGTAGTCTCTTAAATTTCACTTGTGTATCTGACTCAGGCAGTGCATTCCACGCACCAACCACTCTCTGAGTAAAAGACCTTCTTCTAATATCCCCCTTGAACTTCCCACCCGTTACCTTAAAGCCATGTATTGAGCAGTGGTGCCCTGGGAAAGAGGTGCTGGCTGTCCACTCTATCTATTCCTCTTAATATCTTGTATACCTCTATCATATCTCCTCTTATCCTCCTTCACTCAGAAGAGTAAAGCCTTAGCTCCCTTAATCTCTGATCATAATGCATACTCTCTAAACCAGGCAGCATCCTGGTAAATCTCCTCTGTACCCTTTCCAATGCTTCCACATCCTTCCTATTGTGAGGCAACCAGAACTGGACACAGTACTCCAAGCGTGGCCTAACCAGAGTTTTATACAGCTGCATCATTACCTCGCGACTCTTAAACTCTAGCCCTCGACTTATGAAAGCTAACACCTCATAAGCTTTCTTAACTACCCTATCTACCTGTGAGGCAACTTTCAGGGATCTGTGGACATGTACCCCCAGATCCCTCTGCTCCTCCACACTACCAAGTATCCTGCCATTTATTTTGTACTCTGCCTTGGAGTTTGTCCTTCCAAAATGTACCACCTCACACTTCTCCAGGTTGAACTCCATCTGCCGCTTCTCAGCCCACTTCTGCATCCTATCAATGTCTCTCTGCAATCTTCGACAATCCTCTACACGATCCACAACATCACCAACGTTTGTGTCATCTGCAAACTTGTCAACCCACCCTTCTACCCCCACATCCAGGTCGTTAATAAAAATCACGAAAAGTAGAGGTCCCAGAACAGATCTTTGTGGGACACTACTAGTCACAACCCTCCAATCCGAATGTACTCCCTCCACCACCACTCTCTGCCTTCTGCAGGCAAGCCAATTCTGAATCCACCTGGCGAAACTTCCCTGGATCCCATGCCTTCTAACTTTCTGAATAAGCCTACCGTGTGGAACCTTGTCAAATGCCTTACTAAAGTCTACATAGATCACATCCACTGCACTACGCTCATCTATATGCCTGGTCACCTCCTCAAAGAACTCTATCAGGCTTGTTAGACATGATCTGCCCTTCACAAAGCCATGCTGACTGTCCCTGATCAGACCATGATTCTCTAAATGCCTATAGATCCTATCTCTAAGAATCTTTTCCAACAGCTTTCCCACCACAGGCATAAGGCTCACTGGTCTATAATTACCCGGACTATCCCTACTATCTTTTTGGAACAAGGGGACAACATTCGCCTCCCTCCAATCCTCCAGTACCATTCCCGTGGACAACGAGGACATAAAGATCCTAGCCAGAGGCTCAGCAATCTCTTCTCTCGCCTCGTGGAGCAGCCTGGGGAATATTCTGTCAGACCCCGGGGACTTATCTGTCCTAATGTATTTTAACAACTCCAACACCTCCTCTCCCTTAATACCAACATGCTCCAGAACATCAACCTCACTCATATTGTCCTCACCATCATCAAGTTCCCTCTCATTGGTGAATACCGAAGAGAAGTATTTATTGAGGACCTCGCTCACTTCCACAGCCTCCAGGCACATCTTCCCACCTTTATCTCTAATTGGTCCAACCTTCACTCCTGTCATCCTTTTGTTCTTCACATAATTGAAGAATGCCTTGGTTTTCCTTTACCCTACTCGCCAAGGCCTTCTCGTGCCCCCTTATTGCTCTCCTCGGCCTCCTCTTAATCTCCTTTCTTGCTACCCTATATTCCTCAATAGACCCACCTGTTCCTTGCTTCCTAAATCTCATGTATGCTGCCTTCTTCCACCTGACTAGATTTTCCACCTCACTTGTCACCCATGGTTCTTTCACCCTACCATTCTTGTCCTTCCTCACTGGGACAAATTTACCTCTAACATCCTGCAAGAGCTCTCTAAACACTGACCACATGTCCATAGTACATTTCCCTGCAAAAACATCATCCCAAATCACACCCACAAGTTCTAGCCTTATAACCTCATAATCTGCCCTTCCCCAATTAAAAATTTTTCTGTCCTCTCTGATTCTATCCTTTTCCATGATAATGCTAAAGGCCAGGGAGTGGTGGTCACTGTCCCCCAGATGCTCACCCACTGAGAGATCTGTGACCTGACCCGGTTTGTTACCTAATACTAGATCTAGTATGGCATTCCCCCTAGTTGGTCTGTCAACATACTGTGACAGGAATCCGTCCTGGACACACTTAACAAACTTTGCCCCATCTAAACCATTGGAACTAATCAGGTGCCAATCAATATTAGGGAAGTTAAAGTCACCCATGATAACAACCCTGCTATTTTTGCACCTTTCCAAACTCTGCCTCCCACTCTGCTCCTTGGTATCTCTGCTGTTACCAGGGGGCCTATAGAATACTCCCAATAGAGTAACTGTTCCTTTCCTGTTCCTGACTTCCACCCATACTGACTCAAAAGAGGATCCTGCTACATTACCCACCCCTTCTGTAGCTGTAATAGTATCCCTGACCAGTAATGGCAACCCTCCTCCCTGTTCCCCGCCCCCCCCGCAATCCCTTTTAAAGCACTGAAATCCAGGAATATTGAGGACCCATTTCTGCCCTGGTGCCAGCCAAGTCTCTGTAATGGCCACTACATCATAATTCCATCCAAGCTCTCAGTTCATCAACTTTGTTCCTGATGCTTCTTGCATTGAAGTACACACACTTTAGTCATTCTACCTCACTGCCATTCTACCTTACTACCTTTTTACACCCTTTATTCTGCTTCTCTTTCCTCAAAGCCTCTTTACGTTAGATCTGACTTTACTCTTGCAGTTCTCGCATGACCTTTATCCTCCTCCACCTCACTATCTGCTCTAAAACTCTGGTTCCCCTCCCCCTGCAAATCTAGTTTAAACCCTCCGGAGCAGCATTATACTTTATATTTTATATTTTATTGTTGCCAAACAATTGATACTAGAACGTACAATCATCACAGCGATATTTGATTCTGCGCTTCACACTTCCTGGAGTACAAATCGATAGTAAATATCAAAAATTTAAATTATAAACCATAAATAGAAAATTGAAAAGGGAAAGTAAGGTAGTGCAAAAAAACTGAGAGGCAGGTTCGGATATTTGGAACGTATGGCCCAGATCCAGGTCAGGATCTGTTCAGCAGTCTTATCACAGTTGGAAAGAAGCTGTTCCCAAATCTGGCCGTACAAGTCTTCAAGCTCCTGAGCCTTCTCCCCCGAGGGAAGAGGGATGAAAAATGTGTTGGCTGGGTGGGTGGTGTCCTTGATTATCCCGGCAGCACTGCTCCGACAGCGTGCGGTGTAAAGTGAGTCCAAGGACGGAAGATTGGTTTGTGTGATGTGCTGCGCCGTGTTCACGATCTTCTGCAGCTTTTTCCGGTCTTGGACAGGACAACTTCCATACCAGGTTGTGATGCACCCTAGAAGAATGCTTTCTACGGTGCATCTATAAAAATTAGTGAGGGTTTTAGGGGACAGGCCAAATTTCTTTAGCTTTCTCAGGAAGTCAAGGCGCTGGTGGGCCTTCTTGGCAATGGACTCTGTTTGGTTGGACCAAGTCAGGTCATTTGTGATATTGACCCCAAGGAACTTAAAGCTTTTGACCTGTTCCACTTGCGCACCACCGATGTAAATGGGGTCGTGCGGTCCGCTACTCCTTCTGAAGTCAACAACCAATTCCTTCGTCTTGCTGATGTTGAGGGATAGGTTATTGTCTTCGCACCATGCCACCAGGTTCTTAATTTCCTCTCTGTACTCAAACTCATTATTACCTGAGATACGGCCTACAATTGTGGTGTCATCAGCAAACTTATATGTTGAGTTCAATGGAAACTTGGCTACTCAATCATGGGTGTACAGTGAGTACAGCAGGGGGCTGAGTACACAGCCTTGTGGGGCACCAGTGCTCAGAGTGATTGTAGGGGAAACCTTGTCCCCTATTTTTACAGCCTGGGTCCTGTCTGTGAGGAAGTTGAAGATCCAGCTGCAGATCTGAGTGCTAAGGCCCAGGTTCTGGAGCTTAGGAATCAGTTTATTTGGAATGATGGCATTAAAGGCAGAGCTGTAGTCAATGAAAAGGAGCCTTACGTATGCATCTTTATTCTCCAGGTGTTCTAAGGAGGAATGTAGGGCCAGAGAGATGGCATCTGCCGTGGACCTGTTGCTCCGGTAGGCGAATTGCAAAGCGTCGAGGTTGACTGGTAGGCTGTGGTTGATATGTGCCATAACCAATCTCTCGAAGCACTTCATAGCAATTGATGTCAGAGCCACAGGTCGATAGTCATTCGGGCATGCCACCTTGCTCTTCTTCAGCACTGGGATTATCGTTGCCTTCTTAAAACACTAGGGGATCTTAGACTGAAGCAAGGAGCAGTTGAAGATGTCAGCAAACACTCCAGTTAGCTCACTTGCACAGGCCCGGAGAACCCGTCCTGGGACGCCATCTGGGCCCGTCACCTTCCTTGGATTTATCTTCAGGAAGGACCTTCTAACGTCCTCCTCGGTGACGATGAATCTCGATACCACCAGGTCTGGTTCATCCGGAGGGAGCAGGACGCTCCTCTTCTGTTCGAATCTTGCGTAGAATACGTTAAGTTCGTCAGGAAGAGAAGCGCCACAGTTATTGATATTCCCAGCCTTTTCTTTGCGCCCAGTGATCTCATTTAGACCCTGCCATAGTCTACTGGCAACCCTCTGGTTAGCCTGGGCTTCCAGCTTGGCTCGATACTGCCTCTTGGCGCCTTTAATGGCTTTCTGGAGTTCACGCCTGGATTCTGTGTATCAACTGGTATCCCCAGACCTAAAAGCCGCAGCTCTAGCCTTCAAGAGGGACTTAACCTCAGAATTCATCCAAGGTTTCCAGTTAGGGAACACCCGGATTGTCTTGCGAGACACACAGTCCTCCGTGCATTTCCAAATAAAGTCCATGACAGCTGAAGCATACTCATCGAGGTTATCTGCCGAGTCCTTGAATACAAACCAGTCCACCGATTCAAAGCAATCACAGAGGACCTCATCCGTTTTCTCCATCCAACGCGACACCACTTTTGACACCATGACCACCCGCTTCAGTTTCTGTTTGTAAGCCGGGAGAAGGAGTACGGCCTGATGGTCCGATTTTCCGAAGTGAGGTCGTGGGATGGAACGGTAGGCATCCTTGACTGCTGTGTAGCAGTGGTCAAGTATATTCAGACCTCTAGTGGGGCTGGAGACATGTTGGTATAACTTTGGCAGCGCCTTTCTGAGGTTGGCCTGGTTAAAGTCCCCGGCTGTAATGAGCAAAGCCTCTGGGTACCTGGTCTCAAGTTCACTGATGTTGGCATACAGTATGTTCAGAGCACACTCCACGTCCGCCTGGGGGGGAATGTAGACTGCTGTCAGTATGACCGAGGTGAATTCCCGTGGCAGATAGTAGGGACGACACTTCACCGACAGGTGTTCCAGGTCCGGGCTGCTGGAGTTTGTCAGTGCCACTGTGTCCGAGCACCACGCAGTGTTGATCTGTAGGCAGACACCACCTCCCCTCGTCTTGCCTGAAGACGCCGTGCGGTCCATCCGATGGATTGAAAATCCCTCTGGTCAGATGGCACAATCGGGGGTGGCAGGGGAGAGCCAGGTCTCGGTGAAACAGAATACACAGCAGTTCTGCATCTCCCTGCAGTAGGTGAGTCTCCCTTTAAGATCATCCACCTTGTTCTCTATGGCTTGCACATTAGCTAGTAGGATGGTGGGCATAGGGACCCTGAAGCCCCTCAGCTTCAATCTGACCAGCAGCCCAGCTCTTTTCCCACGCTTCCTCTGTAAATAGTGCATCTTTCCATCGATGCAGTGTGTTGTTGTCAGCTCTTTGAGGTGGGTGGACGCCTCCTGCGGGGATCGATCGTCGGGTCGCGTTGTCAGGTGCTCCGGGTTGGGCTGAGTGATGGGGGAGGCTCTGCTGCCACTTCCAGCTGCCGCGGGCCCAGGCTGTCGATTGGGTCGGGTCAGGCTCCTGGCTGAAACAAGTCCATGAGCTGAGTCACAGCTGCGGAGGCCTCCGGTCCAGCCGAGCCTCAGGCTTGATTTCTGGGGTCGGCAGCGGAGACCTCACTTCCGGCGCTGTGTGGATGTCCACCGACGGGGCTTTACGGAGGTCGCATCGGGGAAGCGTCTGGGGCACCTTGAGGTCTCCGACGTCATTTCTGTGTGGTTGTCTGCTCCGGAGAGGTGCTGGTTGGAATGGGCCGCGTCTCCAAGCGCTCCGGCACGGTAGCAGGCCGCGGGTCTTCAGGAATGTGGTGGGCCTCGGATCAGGCCTCGCTGGTCGTGTCCAGGTTCGGTCCGGAGTTGAAGAAGCAATTCTGGTGCGGTGATCTCCAGCTGGGTCAGTAGCTTCACCAGGGTGTTGTTGATCTTGCTAGATGTAGCAGATTGGAGGTTTAGAAGAAGGGTTTCTCGGGTATAGGATAGTGTAGAGGGCAGTTTGCTCAGGAGAGCACGCGCAGAGTCGCCAGATACCGGCACCATCTTGCAAACCTTCCCGCAAGGGTGTTAGTCCCCGTCCAGTTCAGGTGCAACCCATCCCGTCGGAACAGGTCCCACCTTCCCTGGAACAAAGCCCAATTGTCCAGGAACATGAAGCCCTCCCTCCTGCACCAACTCCTTAGCCACGTATTTAGCTGCATTATCTTCCTATTTCTAGCCTCACTAGCACGTGGCACGGGTAGCAATCCTGAGATTGCAAGCCTGGAGGTCCTGTCCTTCAACTTTGCACCTAACTCCCTAAACTCTCTTTGCAGGACCTCCTCCTTCTTCCTATCCACATGGACCATGATATCTGGCTGCTCACCCTCCCTCTTAAGAATACTGAGAACTTGATCCGAAATATCGCGGACCCTGGCACCAGGGAGGCAACAGACCATCTCATAATCTCATGATCTATTAAAGTTATTCCTCCCACATCCTAGCCTGCACAAACTCACCTCATGAATCAGTTCCTGGCAACAGTCTTGTAAATCTCTTTTTCGTTCTTCCTGTAACCAAAACTGTACCCAGCCGCTTCTACCTGTGATGCCAGATTCAGGGAACTAACCACTTACATCCCTAGGTCTTTCTGATCTACAACAGACAAAGAATTCCAAGGACTCCGAAACCTACAAGAGAATAAATGTTTCCTGTATGAAATGGGTTCTCCGTATTTTGAGTTTACAACTTCCATATGATAAAACACTGCATGTAGAGGTAACACATCCTTCCTTAAACAAGGAAGCCAAAACTATATACAATCCTCTAAGGTGTGGCCTCACATGTAGTTCTTTCCCGACATTTTCTACAAATACGTGCTTTCCTTTGAAAGCTGGTTTTCAGTGTCTAAGCATCACAAGTCCCTTGTGCTGCAGCTTCTCCTGTTTAAGCCTGTTTTATCATTCTTCCTTCCAAAGTTAACCATTTCATATTTTCCTACATTATATCCACTTTCTCACTCACTCAACCAATATTGGTTTATTATTGTACAGAGAGACAATGCAAAGCTCACATTTAGTGATACGTAACAGGAATAATGTGACTGCATAAGAGAGGTTCTTCACCAGGTTCCTCTATTTCAGTTATTGAGAAAGGACTGAATGGGTTGGCACAGGTAAGGAAGATCGTAGGAAACTTTCCAACAGCAGGCAGGCAGATAGGCAGCATAGCTCTTTTGGGGAAAAAAAAGAAATGAAATCCTTCGAAGGAGGGTGCCATAGGATAGAAAGATGTGGAATCATTGTGAGTAGAGTCAAGGAACTGCAAGTGTAAAAAGACCCTGATGGGGGTTACATACAGGCCTCCGAACAGTAGCCAGGATGTGGGCTACAAATTCCAATGGGGGATAGAAAATGCATGTCAGAAGGGCAATGTTATGATAGTCAGCAGGGATTTCAGTATGCAGGTAGATTGGGAAAATCAGTTTGGTGCTGATTTGCCATCCCAAGAGAGAGAGAATGTGTAGAATGCCTACAAGATGGCTTTTTAAGAGCAAGCTTGTGTCTGAGCCCACCAAGAGATCAGCTATTCTGGATCGGGTGTTCGGTAATGAACTGGATTTGTTGAGTAACAGAATAGGAACCAGGTGCTGTTAAATGGGATTGGTATAAATAGGTGTTCAATGGTGTGGGACTATTCCAGAGGATCTGTCCTGGACCCAGCACACAACTGCAATTGTGAAGAAAGCACAGCTCCTCTACTTCCCTACGAGTCTGCAGAGATTCGACATGTTATCTAAAACTTTGACAAACCTCTATGGGTGTGTAGTGGACAGTGTATTAATTGCCTACATCCCAGCCTTTGAACAGAAACATCAATGTCTTTGAATGGAAAATCCAATAAAAGGTAGTGGATTTGGCCCAGTACATCATGTGTAAACCCCTGCCAACCACTAAGCACATCTACATGAAACACTATTGTAGGAAAGCAGCATCCATCGTCATCTAGGTCATGCTCTCTTCTCGCTGTTGCTATCAGGACTCCCAAAGCCTAGTTCAAGAATAGTTACTACCCCTCAACCATCAGGCTCTTGAATAACTGCACTCACCTGTCCCATCACTGAGATGTTCCCACAACCAATGATTTCACTTTAAAGACGCGTTATCTCATTACCACGTGTTCTATTTATTTATTGCTATTTATTTACTATATATTTGTGTTTGGGGTGTATGGGGTGTCTAGGGAGGGAGAGCACCTCCAGTGGGGGGGCCTGCCGTACCCTTTACAGGGCAGCTCGTCCACCTTTGGTCCCCACCTGTGGCTCCGCTCTCACCTGTAGCTCCAAGTAGCTGTAGCACGCGCAGCAGCCACACCCCGGTAAACCATCTCGGCAGATGGGCCAAACCAGGTGAGGGTAGCCAACTGGTCTTCGACCCTCGGTGAGGTAGGGGATCTGCCTATCCCAGCGTGTGAAGTCTGGCCCTGGCAGATTGGGCGGAGGAGACCGATTAATGGTCCAACGGTCAAGAAGGCAGGCCCAGCAGGTGTTGTGGAGCGCTAAGAGCACGACAAGACACTTAGACGTCCTGGTCATCCACTGCAGCAGGAGAAGTCTCCAGCCGTAACGGTTATCCGTGCCACTGATTCAAGGTCTCTTCTGCCCAGAGAGTGGGATTGACCCTGTGCAACGGCTGTTCCACTTAAAACTCCAACACGCACAGGTTTCGTGTCTTCTTCGAATCTGAAGGACTTTCTGTGTTTGCACAGTTTGATGTCTTGTGCGTTCTGGTTGATCCTTCATTGATCGTGCTATTCTATAGATCTGCTGAGTATGGCCACAGGAAAATGAATCTCAGGGTTGTATATGGTGACATACTTGGCCTTTGATAATAAAATTTACTTTGAACTTTGAGCTGCAGGACTTATTTCTGTGCAGTATGACTCTTAGTATCGCTCATTAATCAACCTGCATCATAGCTCACGTTCCTCCAAGCTTTATGTCATCTGCGAATCTAGCTACAGGACTTCTGTTTCTCCTTTCTAAATCGTGAATGCACATTGAACACAATGTAGCACCGATATCTCTGCACGTCCCCTTGTCGCATTTTGCCCAACCTGGATATGCTCCATTAAGCCTATTGGCTCCAGTTAGTTAGCCAATCTCCTATTCACATGAGTATACCTTCTCCAAATCCACAAATTAACCTTTGTATAGCACCTTGTTGAATACCTTCAGAAACCCCACATATGCTACATCTGCTGGTTTCCCTCTATCCACACTGGCTGACACTTCCTCAAGTAACTATTAACCTCAGACATAATTCAATTTTGGTCACCCCATTATAGAAATGATGCAGAGGCTTTGAAAAGGGTGTCGAGGATGCTGCCTGGATCAGAGGGCAGGACAGATTGGACAAATTTGGGTTGTTTTCCTGTGAGCAGAGGAGGCTGAAGGGAGAGCTGACTGAAGTTTATAAGATTATGAAAGACATAGAGAGAATAGATAGGTGGTATCTTTCTCCCATAGAATAGATAGGTCCCAGGGTCAAAATGTACCAGGTGGTTGCCTGGAAAGTGCTGCCAGGGATGGGTCTAGAGGCATGTAAGTGCTTCTTAAACAGGCACATGAATGTTCAAGAAATAGACTCACATGGGCATTGTTAAGCAGAAGGAATTAATTTGGATAGATGTTTAATTACTAGACGAATTAGTCTGGCACAACATATTGGGTCAAAGATTGCTTATTGTCATTTTCAGTACATAAGTGTAAAGGAGAAAATTGTTACTCCGAATCGATGCAGCACACAATAAGTTGCAATAAGATAAATAACACAATAATTAAAAACACAATAAATATAAATATATAAGATAGCTTATATACATAGATTGATTGTATATCCATAAAGTGACCCTAAGCACAAGAGTATCTGTACCTAAGGTGACTGACAGGAAATGATAAGGTAGTAGTGGTGGTGAGGGGTGTGGAGGGGCTAGTGGATGGAGGTGTTGATCAGCCTTACTGGTTGGGGAAAGTAACTGTTTTTGACTCTGGTAGTCCTGATATTGGATGCTTTATAGCTTCCTCTCTCATGGGAGTGGGACGAACAATCCAAGAGCAGGACGGGTGCTACTTCATGTTACCGGCCCTTTTCCACCATCTTTCTGTATGTGTGTCCTTGACAGCGGGTAGGCTAATGCCGGAGATGCGTTGGGCAGTGTTGACTAAGGGCCTGTTCCTGCGCTGTCCTGCTATATGTTCTATGAACTCTCCCCTCATCAAGCTGTAGTGACCCTACTTAATTGCAGGTCGTGCCTTACGAGCCTGATTAAATGATGTGACTAAGCACATTGAGGAAGGTAGAGCAGTAGATGTACTGTATACAGATTTCAGCAAGGCATTTGACAAGGTACCCTATGCAAGGCTTATTGAGAAAGTAAGGAGGCATGGGATCCAAGGGCACCTTGCTTTGTGGATCCAGAGTTGGTTTGCCCACAGAATGCAAAGAGTGGTTGTACACAGGTCACATTCTGCAAGGAGGTTGGTGACCAGTGGTGTGCCTCAAGGATCTGTTGGTGATTTTTATAAATGACCTGGATGAGGAAGTGGAGGGATGGGTTAGTAAATTTGCTGATGACACAAAGGTTGGGGGTGTTGTGGATAGTGTGGAAGGCTGTCAGAGGTTAAAGCGGGACATCGATAGAATGCAAAACTGGGCTGAGAAGTGGCAGATGGAGTTCAACCCAGATAAGTGTCAGGTGGTTCATTTTGGTAGGTCAAGAATAATGGCAGAATATAGTACTAATGGTAATACTCTTGGCAGTGTGGAGGATCAGAGGGATCTTGGGGTCCGAGTCCATAGGACACTCAAAGCTCAGGTTGACTCTGTGGTTAAGAAGGCATACGGTGCATCGGCTTTCATCAAGCATGGGATTGAATTTCGGAGCCGAGAGGTAATCATACAGTCCTTTAATTATGCACAGTTCTATGCCTTGTTCACTTGGTTAACTTATCCCCATATCCGCCAAAAATCCACCAATTCTGCCTTGAATAAGAATCCAGGATTCAGTAGAGAGAATCTCAAATACTTATACTTCTGAACAGAGACTGCTTGTCATGGTGTTAAATAATCTCTTCCTCTGAAACCATGTCTCCCAGTCCTAGACTGCCCAGCACGAAAAAAGGACTGCAGATCTGAACACGATCACCCCTCATTCTACTAACCTACTGTGCACAAAGGTCAAGTTTATGCATTCTTACAGGAGCATCCCCAGATTCCAAGAATCAACCTTGTGAATCTATGCTACTGCAATGTCAAGGCCAGTTTATTTTCTTTCATATGTGGGGACCAAATGTGCTCGAAAAGTCACCTCACCAGGGAACAATCTTAACAACTCTCTCCTAATGAAAGCCACCATTACCTTTTATATATAATTATGAGCATACAAGTAGAGCTAATTTTTTGTGTTTCAGCAATTAACACATCAAATTCGCTATACACCTACAATGATTTTTTTGCCATTGAGGAGTTTTCCTTTCCCAAGGTATGTGCCCTTGTTCTCTCCACATTGTAATCTACCTATTACCATCGTCCACCTACTTCCCCTGTCTACATACAGTACAGAAGCATGTCCTTCAGCCCACCCCTTTGATGACAATCATCACACACATCTATATGCATCACTTGTCAGCACTTGGTCCGTAGCCCACTGTCTCTTTGCAATTCAAGTGCTCATTCACATTATTCTTAAACCTTGTCACAATTGTTTTCTTTACCACTGAATCAGCATGTTATAGACTGTAACCATCCTCTGGGTGAATAGGTTATTATGGAGATCCTGCTAATTCTCTTATTGCTCATCTAAAACCTATTCTCTCAAATTTTCAACATCCCTTTCAGGATAAAGGAAGAAGGGTTTTGGCCCAAAATATCAACTGTTCACTCTTTTCCATAGATACTGCCTGACCTCCAGCATTTTGAGTGTGTACTAAACTTGACTCCATTGAACAGATTGAATGTAACAAAGTCAAATTAAGTCAAATCAAGTTTAATCATTATTTAAACCATATATAGATACAGTTGAATGAGACAGTGTTTCTCTGGGGCTGAGGTGCAAAATATTCAAATTAGCAAGCATTCAAAAATAGAAAGTAATATTCAAAATATTAAGCAAAGCAGAAAATTCATATAGTCCACGACCCTGAGTGACAATGTCCAGCAATCTACGGTACAGCTCCCTGGCAATCTAGCCTGCTCAGACATGGGAGGGCAGCACCAAAGGGTGAGGCTAGGCTGCAGCTGAGCTCAGACGCCATGCTGTAGTGCTTCCGCTACACAGCTCCTAAGTCAACGATCCCTCCACCAGACAAGAGTAACAGGCCCACGGCAAGTTACATTATCACTGTCCAACCAAAATGTCCAAGGCAGTCTCCTATGGTTATACTGCACCAACTTCAATGCTTCCGAGTAGGGGCAGCAACATGGTCTATAGCCAGGTAAGCTCCTCTGTACCCAAATTGGCTCCTCTGATACCCCGGGGCGCTCCGACATGTATTTCAACTACCAAAGTGCATGATCATGCATTTTTCAACATTATATTTCATTTGTCACTCTCTTGTCCATTCTCCTAATCTGTTCAAGTCCTTCTGCAGCCTACCTGCCCACCTCAGCACCACCGGCCCCTCCACCAATCTTTGTATCAACTGCAAACTTGGCAACAAAGCCATCTATTCCATTATCTAAATCATTGATATACGGCATAAAAAGAAGTGATTCCAACACTGACCCCTGCGGAGCACCACTAGTCACTGGCTGCCAACCAGAAAAGGATCACTTTATTCCCACTCACTGCCTCCTCCTGGTCAGCCAATGATGTAACCATGTCAGTAACTTTCCTGTAATACCAGGGGCTCTTGTCTTGGTAAGCAGCCTCATGTGTGGCACCTTGTCAAAGGCCTGGAGGGAAATGGACAGTTGCTATTCTAGGTCAAGTACCTTTATCTGAAATATAGAGGGAAGATAGCCAGGATTTGCACGCCATGTGGACTGCTCCTCATTAGGCTATTGTTTTTCAAATGTTCATCAATCCTATCCCTAAGAATCCTCTCCACTAGCTTCCCTACCACTGATGTGATACTCACTAGTCTCCAGGATTATCCCTTTTCCCCTTTAGAACAATGGAACTACATTAGCTACTTCCAGTCCTTTAGGACCTCACCTGTGGCTCAGAAGATGAAGATCTTGGCCAAGGCCCGAGCAATTTCATCTCCTGCCACTCTCAATAACCCATCACTTAATCCACCTTAATGTTTTCCAAGAGATCTAATACCGCCTCTTTCCGAATCTCAAACACATTCATAAGCAAGCAAGTATGAAGAGTCAAAACACCTACTCCTGTTCTTATTGCTTATGCTTCTATATTAACATTGTACTCAATAATTTCAGATAATTCGTCTTTCCAGTTTGTGTCAGAACTGGTTAATTCTGATGCAGGCTATCAATATGTAATGTTAATTCAGTCTTTCACTGAAGTGATACAACCTCAACTGCTCAAAATTTCCAGGATTCCAATTTATTTCAGATTTCCAGCAACTTTGATATTTTATAGTCATACAGAACAGCACCAGGCTTTTTGACCCACCCATATTCATGTTAACCATCAAGCACATATCTGTGTGCCACGGTAGTGTAGTGCTAAGTATGCCAAGCTGTAGTCAATGAAGAGCATCCTGATGGATGCATCTTGGCTGTCAAATATTCCAGGATCAAGTGAAGACCCAATGAAATCTGCTGTTGACCTGTTGCTCCAATAAGCAAATTGGAGTGGGTCCAAATCACTTCCCAGGCAGGAGCTGTCATGGGTCATCACCAATCTCTCAAAGTACTTCACTATAGTGCATGCATGCATTATGCACACCACCCTATCTATCTATGCTGCAGTCCTTTGGACTCAAAGACATAAGGTCTCTTCATTCCTCTATTCACAGAACATGTATGACTTTTATTAAACCTTCCAAACTGCAGCACTCCACACTGATCAGGATTAATTCCACCTGTCTTTGCTCTGCCCAACTTAACTGATGACCAATATCATTCTGAATTCGGACTATCAATGCCACCACCAAATTTCTTGTCACCTGCAAACTTACTAACCATACCTCTTACAATAAACAACAAGCATGCCAGCACCCAACCCTGTAGTACACTGCTGGTTACAAGGAACGACATCACAATAGGTAGTTCCAGCAATGCCTTTCTTCTCTCCGCATTCGTTTCATTCTACTAATTCCTCCTCCATGATTGCAATTCCTGACCTTTCACCATTTTCTCTCAGCTGTTTCTGTCACCTTGTCTTACTCACAATTCTTTGATCTTCACCTGTCAAATATTCTACTTCTTTTCTCCATCCTACCCTCTTTCCTGGCACTTAGAACATATTTGATTCATAACTTACTAATCCTAATGAACAGTCTATTCTTCCTAGAGCATGAGGCTGAGAGACAGTAGGGACATAGGTTTATAAGAGGGAGGAGACTTAAAGGGCATCTGAGGGATAGTTTTTTCTCACAAAAATAGTTGGCATCTGCAATGAACTGCTAGAGGTGGTGGAGGTAGAAACAGAAACAATATTTAAGGGACATTTGGATAGATACTTAAATGAGCAGCTCACAGAGGGACATGGCATTAATGCAGACAAGCAGAACTTGTTTAGACGCAGTGGGCCAAAATGTCTATTTCTATACTTTTTAACTCCATGACTGAGTTGAAGTTTAATTCTGCTTCTTTCCCACAAAATCTGTCTACCGTTTAGTGTTTTATTTCAAAAATATTTTCGATCCAGTTTCATGGATATGCAGACTTACTTTAAGCAATTATAGCTGTAAAAACTGCTTAAATAGATCAGTTTCCTTCTGAACTATACAGGATACATGAAGTAAACATGTGACAGGTATGAGCAAGGTTTCGTTAAGAAACTCAACATCTACAGAAAGGAATATAGAGCCCTGATGAAGGGTCTTGGCGTGAAACATCTACTCATTATTCCTTTCCATAAATACTACCTGACTTGTTGAGTCCCTCCCAACATTTTGTGTGAAACAAGACTCAGCATTACTTTTCAATTTGTTAAATATTTGTAGGGTGCACGATAAAGTAGTGTGTTAGGATTAATAGGACAGCTCTTCTAAAGAGCTTGTACAACAAGTTGAGTGTTTTGAGTTGTATGATTTGATGATGCAATAGGCAAAGAATAGTTTACTGATATTTTTAAACCAATATTAACGCATTTTTTGTTAGGATGAAATGCTGTTCCTTTGCGTGATGTAACCATGTACTTTATACCTTCCCAAAGGATTTAATTAGAAAAACCTGCAAGTTTTTAGCACTTGAAGAGAATGAAAATGTGTATTTCAGTAATATGTGGAACTGAATATTACCTTAATATCTGGAATCCAGAAGAGACCAACATTAAACATTCCATATGCGATATGACCAGTCAGATTTAGTGCCAGAAAATCAAAATTCAGTCCAACCACACTGAAAGAGAGAAGAAAGGCATCATGCAGTAGCACCTCAATGATTATAAACCCATCTGCTTACATTGAATTTGCAAATCCGCCACACAATTCATTTTGTAGGCACACTTCCAAATCTGAGTTACACAGCACAACTACAGGCTCTTCAGCTCACCATGTCCAAGTACTTATCACACTAATCCCTTCACAGTCTGTAGCCTCGTACACTTGGTTCACAGTGTACAACAATCATACAGCACGGACACAGGCCCTCCAGCCAGACTCATCCATGCCAACCAAGAAGCCTATCCAAGCTAGTCTTATTTGCCAGCATTTGGCCATAATCTGCTAAACATTTCCTTTTCATGCACCTGTCCAGCCTTCTCTGAAAAGTTGCTATAGTACTAGCCTCAACCACTTCCTGTGGCGGCTCATTCTCTTCATAGTACCTTTAATGTTAAAAAAAAAAGATGCTCCTGAAAATTTTATTAAATCTTTCATCTCTCACCTATGCTCTCCTGTACTTGATTCCCCAATTGGAAGTGTCAGTATTACAGCTGAACAAAGGGAACTATGGAACTATGAGGGAGGAGCCGGCCAAAGTTCAATGGAACAATACCCTAGCAGGGATGACAGTGGAACAACAATGGCAGGTATTTCTGGGAATAATGCAGAAGATGCAGGATCAGTTCATTCCAAAGAGGAAGAAAGATCCTAAGGGGAGTAAGGGGAGGCCGTGGCTGACAAGGGAAGCAAAGGACAGTATAAAGATAAAAGAGAAGAAGTATAACATAGCAAAGATGAGTGGGAAGCCAGAGGATTGGAAAACTTTTAAAGAGCAATAGAAGATAACTAAAAAAAATACGTGGAGAGAAAATGAGGTACGAAGGTAAACTAGCCAAGAATATAAAGGAGGATAGTAAAAGCTTCTTTAGCTATGTGAAAAGGGAAAAAATAGTTAAGACCAAAATTGGGCCCGTGAAGACAGAAAAGGGTGAATTTATTATGGGGAACAAGGAAATGGTAGACGAGTTAAAAAGGTACTTTGGATCTGTCTTCCCTGGGGAAGACACAAACAATCTCCCAGATATAATAGTGGCCAAAAGACCTAGGGTAATGGATGAACTGAAGGAAATTTATATTAGGCAGGAAATGGTGTTGAATAGACTGTTGGGTCTGAAGGCTGATAAGTCCCCGGGACCTGATGGCCTGCATCCCAAGGTACTTAAGGAGGTGGCTTTAGAAATCGTGGATGCATTGGTAATAATTTTCCAATGTTCTATAGATTCAGGATCAGTTCCTGTGGATTGGAGGGTGGCTAATGTTGTCCCACTTTTCAAGAAAGGAGGGAGAGAGAAAACAGGGAATTATAGACCGGTTAGCCTGACGTCAGTGGTGCGGGAGATGCTGGAGTCAATTATAAAAGATGAAATTACGACACATCTGGATAGCAGTAACAGGATAGGTCCGAGTCAGCATGGATTTACGAAGGGGAAATCGTGCTTGACTAATCTTCTGGAATTTTTTAAGGATGTAACTATGGAAATGGACAAGGGAGAGCCAGTGGATGTAGTGTACCTGGACTTTCAGAAAGCCTTTGATAAAGTCCCACATAGGAGATTAGTGGGCAAAATTAGGACACATGATATTGGGGGCAGAGTACTGACATGGATTGAAAATTGGCTGGCTGACAGGAAACAAAGAGTAGCGATTAACGGGTCCCTTTCAGAATGGCAGGCGGTGACCAGTGGGGTACCGCAGGGTTCAGTGCTGGGACCGCAGCTGTTTACAATATACATTAATGATTCAGATGAAGGGATTAAAAGTAACATTAGCAAATTTGCAGATGACACAATGTGAAATGTGAGGAGGATGTTATGAGAATGCAGGGTGACTTGGGCAGGCTGGGTGAGTGGGCAGATGCATGGCAGATACAGTTTAATGTGGATAAATGTGAGGTTATCCACTTTGGTGGTAAGAACAGGAAGGCAAATTATTATCTAAATGGAGTCAAGTTAGGAAAAGGGGAAGTACAACGAGATCTAGGTGTTCTTGTACATCAGTCGCTGAAAGCAAGCATGCAGGTACAGCAGGCAGTGAAGAAAGTTAATGGCATGCTGGCCTTCATAACAAGGGGAATTGAGTATAGGAGCAAAGAGGTCCTTCTGCAGCTGTACAAGGCCCTGGTGAGACCACACCTGGAGTATTGTGTGCAGTTTTGGTCTCCAAATTTGAGGAAGGACATTCTTGCTATTGAGGGAGTGCAGCGTAGGTTCACAAGGTTAATTCCCGGGATGGCGGGACTGTCATATGTTGAAAAAATGGAGCGACTGGGCTTGTATACACTGGAATTTAGAAGGATGAGAGGGGATCTGATTGAAACATATAAGATTATTAAGGGATTGGACACGCTGGAGGCAGCAAGCATGTTCCCGCTGATGGGTGAGTCCAGAACCAGAGGCCACAGTTTAAGAATAAGGGATAGGCCATTTAGAACAGAGTTGAAGAAAAACTTTTTCACCCAGAGAGTGGTGGATATATGGAATGCTCTGCCCCAGAAGGCTGTGGAGGCCAAGTCTCTGGATGTTTTCAAGAAAGAGATGGATAGAGCTCTTAAAGATAGCGGAATCAAAGGTTATGGGAGAAGGCAGGAACTGGATACTGATTGTGGATGATCAGCCATGATAACAGTGAATGGCGGTGCTGGCTCGAAAGGCCAAATGGCCTACTCCTGCACCTATTGTCTGTTGTCTAACCCTGGGAAAAATGTTGCGCACCTTCAGACGTCTATGGCCCTCATGATTTTGTATACTGCTCAGATCACCTATCAGAATCTTAACACTCCAAGGAATGAAGTTCTAGCCTGTCCAGCATCTTCTTTCAACTCAGTTCCTCAGGTCCTAATGACACCCTTGTAAATCTTTTATGCACTCTTTGCAGTTTAATAACATCTTTCCTATAAAACTGAACACAGTTCTTCAAGTGCAGCTTCATCAGCACTGGAAGGAATCCCGAGATGACTACCTTGGAGATCCTGTAGTTCCGCCTCTTCACTAACTCCCTATACTCAATGCACAGGACCCCTCTCCCTTTCCACCTATATCACTGGAGCCTATGTGCACCGTGACCTCTGGCTGCTCATTCTTCCTCTTGAGAGTCTTACGCAACCACTCTGAGGGATCCCTGACCCTTGCACCTGGGAGGCGACACACCATCCTGGCATCTCTTGCAGCCACAGAATCTCCTGTCTGTCCCATTAACTATTGAGTCTCCTATTACGATTATTTTATCTGAATTTACCCTTCGCTGCTGAGCCTTAAAGCCGGCCACAGTGTCCCCAACCTCTCTGCTGCCTTTGTGCCCTGAAAGGTCATTCCTCTTCCCCACCCCAAGCAGTATCTAAAGGGGTATACTTGTTTTAAGGGGAAGGATCACAAGGGAACCCTGCACTAACTCCTTACTCCTTTTACTTCTCCTGGTGGTCACGTTTCCAAAGCCTGCACGCTGGGTGTGATCACCTCAGTAAAGTCTCATCTGTGAGGTTTTCAGCCTCCCAGATGGTCCTGATCCAGCTCCAGCTCCTTGGCCTGGTCAGTCAGGAGCTGAAGTTGGCTGCACTTCCTGCAGATGTAGACATCAGGGAGACTGTCAGGTTCCCTGAAACCCACTGCCGAACTATCATCCTGCCCACAGTTGTTATCCCTTTGATTCAAACATCTTAAGCTTAAGTTCTACAATTAACTAAATGATTCCAAATGAATCAGCAACCTTAGCCTCTGCCTGTCCTTACCAAAGGCTGACCATTCTAACACTGGCCCACTCCCACAATGGCCGTTCCACTTAAACCTCACTTCTTTTTATTGGACCTTGCTAAGTTAATAATAACCCAAGTAACCTCTCGCTCAGTACACATCCTGACAAGTGCTGCTCACTTTTTAAATCTGACACATAAAGTACACAAGGAACTGTCTCCAACTCACTCAGCAATCTCCGGCTTAGCAGTAAAGATAACTTTTTATTACGGTTGGGGTGCAAAGAATCGAAGGATAGCACTGTATCCCACATGTCAACAAAACCTTTGTCACTTTTTGAACCTATGAGCCACAAGTACACCACCCCTAGACTCAAGATAGTGCTTAAATATTGTGACAATATCTGCCTCCACCACCTGCTCAGGCAGGTTGTGAGATTCCAATCACCCTCTGAGTGAAAAAAATCTCTTCCTCTGATCTCTAAAACTCAAAGCCTCTCCCTAAACCATAAATGTTAATCTTTGACACTCTACGATTGGGCAAAAGTTTCCTACTATTGTACTACGCTCTTCTATTCAGACTCTCCTCATTGCTAAAACACTATTCTGGGCAGCAACCTAGGTATTCTTTCCAAGTCTTTCCCCGACAATACAAGAAAACCTCCCCCAAGGATCTTCAAACTGTTCCTGTTCAGATGCAACTTCTCCAGCTTCTACAGGGATCATCTTCCCCAGAATCTGTAGCTCTCCCTCCCATCTTCATCTCCCTCCCTACTTTCATTTGACCCATCCACCTATTCCAACACAAACTAGAATGTAACACTGGAATAAAGATTAGAACCTTACATTCAGACTACAGGATGAAAACCCTTCCACTACAGGTTTACGGCAAGGTTTAGAGGCAATGAAGGAAGAATTTATCATCCACAGGGTAACTGGCATGCAGAATACACTACCTGAGAGATCTGTGAAAGCAGTCTCTCACAACATTTTAATATCTAAATTCACACTTGTATCACTGGTGCATTGAAGGCATTGGTAAATGGGATTAACACAGACGGTCAATAAGGACATGGTACTATTCTGTTCGGGATATGTATAATGAATATTCCTTATCCAAGAGAAACTCTAGGCAAAGCTCAGTGCTGATACCTTAATTATTAATGATCGACAACTGAGCAGACACCGAGCCATCACAGTTAACTCATCTCTTTTAAAATCAGGCCGAATTAAGAGACTCCTAAGGGATCCTATACAAATAATACTGGGCAAAAGCCTTAGGCACATATACATAGCTAGTGTGCCTATACTGTATTTGACAACGTGGACTGGAGAGGGAGTTTGTAAATCTGGCAGAAACAAAGAATGCAAACACGAGGAATTCTGCAAATGCTGGAAATTCAAGCAACACCTATCAAAGTTGCTGGTGAACGCAGCAGGCCAGGCAGCATCTCTAGGAAGAGGCACAGTTGATGTTGGACAAAGGGTCTCGGCCCGAAATGTCGACTATATAACTCTTCCTAGAGATGCTGCCTGGCCAGAAACAAAGAATGTTGGGAATGGCGAGGGTGGAGTGCTACAGGAGGGATGTGGACAGGTGGGAGAGAAGGAATGCCGGGGTAGGGGTGGGAGAGAAGGAATGCCGGGGTAGGGGTGGTGCTGGTACAGACATACCCAGGCCTGAGACCCCAGGAAAGGTAATTTGATTTATTGATCATTGCAGAATGTCTCTGCAGCACTTCCCTCTCCCTTTCTCTTTTCCCAACCATGATCCCTTCCTCCCTACCCCCATCCCATTCACAGCCTCAGCAGAGACACAGACTAGAATTAGGTTTATCATCACTCAAATATGTCATTTTTTTTGTGTGACAGCAGTACAATGCAAAACATAAAATTATTACAGTACTGGGCAAAAGTCTTAGGCACCCTAGCTATACAATGTATATCAGTCTACGACTTTGCACAGTACTGTATATCAAGAGAAAGAGGATGCCTAGAGAGAGGGATGGACAGCTGTTGGATAACCATCAACTTCCAACAGCAGGAACAGAATTTTGCAGAATTCAGCAATTGCTTAAATTCCTTGAAACCTAAAAGAGCTCCGATGTAATGAAAGTTATCAGCATGCAAGGCTTACCTTTTACGCCTCCAATTTTCAATCACTTGAGGGTAGAATGAAATAGACCAAGCCAAGAAGTAAATCCAGCCGATCACTTCACTTAGGAGGTACAGAGCACTGCTCTGCATTACCAGAAAATTAATTCTTGCCAGATTTCTACAAAAGCAGATTTATATTATAAACAGGATATATTCAGCACAAGTAAATAACACATAACAGAATAAATATTCAGTGGAAACATTGGGGAGGATGATGAAAAGTTTGGTAAGAGGGATGAACTTTTGAGGAGGACCTTCAAGAAATAGATGGGCTTAGGGGGGGAATTCCAAAATCATGTTCCAAACACATTTGCCAACATTGGGGCAAAGTAAAGACCCTTAATAGTCAGCATGGAAACAGGCCCATTGGCCCAATTTGTCCATAAGACCATAAGATATAGGAGCAGAATTTAGCCATTTGACCCATCAAGCCTCCTCCACCATTTCATCATGGCTGATCCAATTTTGCTCTCAGCTCCAATCGCTTGCTTTGTCCCCGCATCCCTTCATGCCCTGACCAATCAAGAATCTATCAACCTCCGCCTTAAATATACATATAAAGACTCGGCCCGCACAATTGCCTATAGCAAAGAATTCCACAAATTCACCACTCTCTGACTGAAGAAATTCCTTTTCACCTCTGTTCTAAAAGGACGCCTCTCTATTCTGAGGCTATGTCCTCTGGTCTTAGACTCCCCCATCACAGGAAACATCCAATCTGTCAAGGCTTTATCACCATTGGGTTAGCCGTCATTCTACTGAATTCCAGTTAGTATAGGCCCTAAACCATCAAACGCTCTTCATATGACAAGCCATTCAATCCTGGAATCATTTTTTGATCCTCCTTTGAAACCTCTCCTGTTTCAGCACATCCAGTTGGGCACACAGGGGCCCAAAACTGCTTACAATACTCCGTGAGGCCTCACTTGTCCATGTTGACCAAGTTGCCTAACTGAGCTAGTCTCATTTGCTGCATTTGGTCCATATTCCTCAGAACTCTTTATCTGTCCAAAGTTTTAAAAATGGTCTAACTGTTGTTACATACCCCGTAACTGGGTCGCCAAGCCAGCAGAAATGGACCACTAGTTGGAGTCTGGTTTACTAGAAACTAATAAAGTTTTATTAAAGAAATAAGTAACACAGTACTCTAATCGTAAGGATATAAATGCAACAGGTTAGCAATGATAAAACACACATGTACACAGAACTAGGGTAACAGGAATCAACCAAGCTCTATCGCAGTCTAGGGGTAAAATTATCAGTGTTAAGTGATGCAGAGTTCAGTTCAGCTTAGTGCAGTTCGCAGTAATTGCTGTTGTGCCGTTGGGGGGGGGAGAGAGAGGGAGGGAGGGAGGGAGAGAGAGATGGATGCAAATAGGATTCAGGCAGATCTTTGATGTTCACAGGTCGTTTCAGGCGGACCCTTTTATGTCATCTATCCCGCTGTGGTCACCGACTGTGACCCCTCTTTTCCAAATACGACCGTTCTTCCACGGTGAACCCGGCACCCAGGCAAGGGCGGACACACACACCAGGTTCCCAGCGATCGTACCTTTACACCTTGTGAGCCTATGGTCGGTTCCCACGAACCAAACCTCCAAACTCCCACCACTTGTGGGGGCACACCGCTCTTTCCAGGGGTCTCGTTATCTCGTGATCTCGTGGTGTGTGTCATGCCTTAGCGAACCTGTTCTTTTTATCCCCCTGCTGGGGTATCGCCTGTCCATCAAACTTCAAACAGTTCAGGTTCAAAGCAACCGGTCTGTTAATATTCTGAATTGTGTTTCTTTTCCGTTATCTCTCTCCTCTCTCACTAACATTTTGAACGTTTCGCCATTTGTCTCCCTTATCTCTCTCATTAGCATTAATCGTCTGATAACTTGGTTTGTCGTCACACTGTAAATATCTCCACCCTTTCCTCTGGCAACTCACTCCATAAACAGCACCCTCTGTTGAGCAGGTCCTTTCTAAATCTTTCCCCTCTCATTTTTAACCTATGCCCTCTGGCTTTGAACTCCCCTTACCTGGGGGGAAAAAGTGGCTATTCATTTTATCTATGACGCTCATGATTTAGTATAGCTCTAAAATTTCTCAACCTCCAATGCTCTAGGGAATAAACACCATCCAGCCTCTTCTTCTAACCCAAGCCCTCCAGCCTCAGTAACATTCTTTTAAATTTTTTATTGCACCATATCCAGTTAAATGACTTCCTTTTTATAGCAGGGCAACCACAACTGTGCAATGTACTCTGAATGAGGTCTTATATGGCTATAACATGACATCTATACACATATCCTCAGTGTTCTGACTGATAAAGGCAAGCATACTAAATGCTTTCTTCACTATCAAGTCTACTTGTGACGTCACTTTGAAGGAAATATATACATGTTCTTTGGGCAATTCATTTATGTTTGTTCTTTTTCTATGTAATTAAGCACATTCAGATTTTATTTTGAAATGAGCATTTTCTGATCTGACTTCATGTGCAGTCAGGAAATAGTAAGTACAAAAGTACAAGAGGTTTAAATTATGAGCTAAAGCAGTTTCAATCTAAAGCCATCCTGTTGCTTCCCCAGCAGAAGGAATTGCTTTTTCACTCCTTATTCACTATGTCATGCCATTGAGTCTGCAATAAAATCAAGGAGCTAGGAGGCTACATCCTGACTCTCATGTCATTGCTGAATGGAGTTTGCCCGACAGTCTAGTTGATGTTACAATGCCTCATCAGGCGCAGTACACCTGTACTCTTAAGTCTCTGTTCTACAACATGCTCCAACGCCTTACCTCTTTTTCTCCCAGGGTCCAAGAAACTCAAAGGTTGAAAGTAAACATTCAAAGAAATTGGGCTACAGCTTAGAATTCCCCTCTTCTGTACCTGCTCCTTCAAGACTACCTCTAGGGAATGGCTTTTGATTCCTGTCCCAATGTCCATCTACATGGCCCAGCGTCATATTCAGAGTTACTGCTCCAGTGAAACACCTGGGACGTTTCACTGTGTAATGCAAACTGTTGTTGTTCCAAACAGATCAAGGATTAAATTAAGCACAAGGGCAAAACCATCAGCTGAAATAAGCCTTTAGGGTTACATGTCATTCTTTCGGCTAAATATGAATGCATCCATGCAAAATGGAAATATCTTGATACATACAATGAACCTGGCTGCTTTACCAGAATAAACAGGAAAATGATCCTCAACATCACAAGAAATGCTCAGCTTTGATTTCTGGCCAACAGAATGAAACCTCCCATGACTAATACTGAACATTTTATGACTCTACCCCTTGTAAATGTCCCATTATGTCAGGGACACAAAAGGCTCTGCAGATTCTGTGAAAACATGGTAACAACACAAAATGTTAGAGCAACTCCACAGGTCAGGCAGCATCTACGGAAATGAATAGACACTTGACATTTCAGGCCAAGACCCTCTCTGGAAACTGTTTTCAGGGAACCTTTTCATTGCAAAATTAACAACTTCTGTACAATTCTCAACTGGAGATCTCTGCCAACACATTTATTTAGTTTCATCTACATCCTACGGAGCCAATATACACTTTCTAAACAAGTCTCTTTATTTATTAGAGACATAAACTGATTTGCCTGCACTTGGCTCATATCCTATTAAACCTTTTCCATCCATGTACCTGTCCTTTAATGTCTTTTAAACATTGTTATTGTAACTGCTGCTACAGCTTCCTCTAAAACTGGGTTCCCAATGTGGGGTCCACAGACCCCTTGCTTAATAAGACCATAAGACAAATGACCAATACCCAAGCCAGTACAGTAATAGTATTGGTCCATTGCATAAGAATGGTTGGGAACCCCTGCTCTAAAAGCTTATTCCATATATTCATTCCACACTGTGGAAAAAGTTGGCTTCAAATCCCTTTTATATCTTATTGATGTCACCTTATTTCAACGTCACCTTATTTTAACAATAGTTTAGAACATAGAACATAGAATAGTACAGCACAGTACAGGCCCTTCGGCCCACAATGTTGTGCCGACCCTCAAACCCTGTCTCCCATATAACCCCCACCTTAAATTCCTCCATATACCTGTCTAGTAGTCTCTTAAATTTCACTAGTGTATCTGCCTCCACCACTGACTCAGGCAGTGCATTCCATGCACCAACTACTCTCCGAGTAAAATACGTTCCTCTAATATCCCCCTTGAACTTCCCACCCCTTACCTTAAAGCCATGTCCTCTTGTATTGAGCAGTGGTGCCCTGGGGAAGAGACGCTGGCTATCCACTCTATCTATTCCTCTTATTATCTTGTACACCTCTAGCATGTCTCCTCTCATCCTCCTTCTCTCCAAAGAGTAAAGCCCTAGCTCCCTTAATCTCTGATCATAATGCATACTCTCTAAACTAGGCAGCATCCTGGTAGATCTCCTCTGTACCCTTTCCGATGCTTCCACATCCTTCCTATAGTGAGGCGACCAGAAATGGACACGGTACTCCAAGTGTGGCCTAACCAGAGTTTTATACAGCTGCATTATTACCTCACGAATCTTAAACTCTATCCCTCGACTTATGAAAGCTAACACCCCATAAGCTTTCTTAACTACCCTATCCACCTGTGAGGCAACTTTCAGGGATCTGTGGACCTGTACCCCGAGATCCCTCTGCTCCTCCACACTACCAAGTATCTTGCCATTTACTTTGTACTCCGCCTTGGAGTTTGTCCTTCCAAAGTGTACCACCTCACACTTCTCCGGGTTGAACTCCATCTGACACTTCTCAGCCCACTTCTGCATCCTATCAATGTCTCTCTGCAATCTTCAACAATCCTCTACACTATCTAGAACACCACCAACCTTTGTGTCGTCTGCAAACTTGCCAACCCACCCTTCTACCCCCACATCCTGGTCGTTAGTAAAAATCACGAAAAGTAGAGGTCCCAGAACAGATCCTTGTGGGATACCACTAGTCACAATCCTCCAATCTGAATGTACTCCCTCCACCATGACCCTCTGCCTTCTGCAGGCAAGTCAATTCTGAATCCACTTGGCCAAACTTCCCTGGATCCCATGCCTTCTGACTTTCTGAATAAGCCTACCATGTGGAACCTTGTCAAATGCCTTACTAAAATCCATATAGATCACATCCACTGCACTACCCTCATCTATATGCCTGGTCACCTCCTCAAAGAACTCTATCAGGCTTGTCAGACACGATCTGCCCTTCACAAAGCCATGCTGACTGTCCCTGATCAGACCATGATTCTCCAAATACCCATAGATCCTATCTCTAAGAATCTTTTCCAACAGCTTTCCCACCACAGACATAACGCTCACTGGTCTATAATTACCCAGACTATCCCTACTACCTTTTTTGAACAAGGGGACAACATTCACCTCCCTCTAATCCTCCGGTACCATTCCCGTGGACAACGAGGACATAAAGATCCCAGCCAGAGGCTCAGCAATCTCCTCCCTCGCCTCGTGGAGCAGCCTGGGGAATATTCCGTCGGGCCCCAGGGACTTATCCGTCCTAATGTATTTTAACATTAACATTGCTGATTTAGGACTTGAGGTTAGGATGAGCCATAGAAGCTGAGATGTAGCTAGTATCATTTAGAGAAAGAGAGCCTGTACATTAGTAAACAAAAAACATTTGAGATAAAAAGCAAGAAGCTTTTTATGTTTCATACTCAGGGATTAATATTGTGACTATCCACCTCATCTCTGTCTCTCATGATTTTACAACCTCTATATTATCACTTCTCAGCCTCCTACGCACCAAAGGAAACTGTCCCAGCCTATCCAACCTCTCCTTATAACACAAGTCCTCAAGTGCTGGTAAAATCCTTGGGAATCTTTCTGTACCTTTTGCAGCTTAATGCCATCCACAAGCCTGAGTGGTCATAAAGCAATATGGCATAGAAACCAGCCCTTTAGCACAATGAGTCCGTGCCAAACCAAGGTCAGAATTAGAATCAGGTTTATTATCACCGGCATGTGATGTAAAATTTGTTAACTTAGCAGCAGCAGTTCAATGCAATACATAATCTAGAAGAGAAAAAAAATTAATAAAATAAAAATAATTTGCTTTCGTGTTACTTCCAGTTTCTTGTATTCAGCCTCAAGCTCCTCCCCTCTGTCTGGACTCACCAAAGACTTGCACAATTCGACCATAAGACCATAACTGTAACATTACATCCCAGACCAAAGGCAAGCGTGCTAAACATCACGTCCATCACCCTGTCAATATCTGTCACCACTTTCAAGGAACTATATACCTATACTATTGGTTCACAACACTCCCCAAGACCCGACCATTTACTGGGTAAGTCCTGGCTTAGTTTGCCTTTTCAAATTAAACTCTGCTATTCATCGACCCAACGGCCCAGTTAATCAAGATTCATAACCTCTTCACTGTCCACTATGCCACTAATTTTAGTGCCATTCACCATGCCAAATACACCCTCATTGATATAAATCACATACAGGACTGGACCCAACAATGAGTTCTGTGACACAGGGCTTCAGTCTGAAAAACAACCCTCTACTATCACCCTCCATCACCTATGAGCATAAGTAAGCAGCTGGTGTAAACCTCTTTGTACTAACTTATCCAACTTGTACCTTAGCTTTTAGAAAAGCTGCCCATCTCTGATAGTTATCCACCTTCCTTCCTTTTGTTCAATCATTTTGCACCTTCATTGCTTTGGGCCAATAGTAGAACACGAATCAATTCAATCTTACAGCTTCTTGCTTTTTATCTCAAATGTTTTTTGTTTACTCATGTACAGGCTCTCTTTCTCTAAATGATAATAGCTACATCTCAGCTTCTATGGCTCATCCTAACCTCAAGTCCTAAATTATTAAACGTTTAACAGACTGATCACCCTGGTCATGCTCTGTAGAAAATTCTCACTCATTTTCTCAGAATTTCCACTGGCATGTAACTTAAGTTGTCAGATCCCCAAAGCACAGACAACAGTGTCTACAAATGTCTGTGTTCACACATTGTAGGTTAGACTTTAAAGGAAATATTTTAGCATAGAGGCATCTAGCTTTTGCTGCTCTTTTTCTTGGGATCAAAATGCAAGGGAATTAAAGTAGAGATAGTTTTTATGAAGAAATGATGATAAAGACAAACCTTGCATTACAGTAGGGGGTTTGCATTCACAGAAAACAGTATTTTTAGTTATTTATTTTGAGGTACTGCATGGTAACAGACCCTTCCAACCCAAAGAGCACACGCCAAGTATACAATTATGATCATTAATCCATTTATTTACTTTTTGGCCCCAGAGATTTTGTAAGAGCAAATGCTTATTCCATATCCCAAAAAGTTTGGTAGCAATTTGCAAATTTTGTAAAGAACTATTTCACTGACTTGATCCACCTTTCCACAAGGGCTGCCTGTACTTGGCAAGTTCAGGCCTGTGGGTCTAATGAAGAGACAGTTACATAGAACATTTTTTTTAATACAACCTACAGCACAAAAAAGATGAAAATCACGGTTACCTTCATTTATAATCATGAATATCTCCCCCTTCACGTTGAACCATATACACACAAAAACAAAATCACTTTCAAAAATGCTACAGTAATTATCACAGAAAGTAAATTAAGATTTTCCACATGCCATCAGCCCACCTGGTACTGTTTTCAAGGAAGACGGTGACCTGCCCAATTCCAACTCCTTTAGCTTGGAAAACTGTTGCACTTGTTGAGTTAAAGGGCAATGTAATCTGTTAGAATAAAACACATGTGTTTAATGGAGACACGAGAGACTGCAGATGCTGGAACCTGGAGGAACAATCTATTGGAGGTGTGGCACAGAGATTAATATTAATAATACTTCATGGAAGGTGCAGTAGTAAGTAGTAAAATGGACATTTTACAAATGTCATGCAGAATTTCAACTGGCAGGTAGTTTGGAAAATTCAGGTCCATGTTGGATCCCAAAAGGGGGATTTTCTAGAATGTCTATGAGATGGCTTTTCAGAGCAGTTCCACCAGAGGATCAGCTATCCTGGATTGGGTGTTGTGCAATGAACCAAAATTGATTAGAGAGCTGAAGGTAAGGGAACCTTTGTGGGAGGGGGGGGTGCGGTCAGTGATCATAATGTGATAGAATTCACTCTGCAATTTGGGAAGGAGAAGATAAAATCAGATGTATCAGTATTACAGTAGAGTAAAGGGAATTACAGAGGTATGAGATAATAGAACAAAAATTAGTGGGGAGTTAGAGGATTGGGAAAATTTTTAAAAATCAACAGGAAGCTACTAAAATGTCATAAAGAAGGAAAAAATGAAATATAAAGTTAATCTACCCAATAATATTGAAGAGGATACCAAAAGTTTCTTCAGCTATACAGTGTGTAAAAGAGGAGCGAGCATAAATATCGAACTCCTGGAAAATGATGCTAGAGAGGTAGTAATGTAGAACAAGGAAATGGTGTATGAACTGAATAAGTATCTTGCATCAATCTTCACTGTGGACACTAGCAGTATACCAGAAGTTCAACAGCGTCAGGGGTCAGAAGTGTGTGAAGTTGTCATTACTAGAGAGAAGGTTCTTGGGAAACTGAAAGACAGATAAGTCACCTGGACAGATGACGTACACCCAGGGTTGGGAAAGAGGTGGTTGTGGAGGCATTAGTAATGATCTTTCAAGAATAAATTGATTTTGTCATGGTTCTGGAGGAATCGAAAATTGCAAATGTCGCTCTACTCTTCAAGAAGGGAGGAAGGTGGAAGAAAGGAAATTATAGACCATAAGACTATAGGCGCAGAATTAGGCCAATTGACCCATCAAGTCTGCTCTGCCATTTCATCATGAGTATTCCAATTTTCTCTAGTTGCCCCAATCTCCTGCCTTCTCCCCGTACCCCTTTATGCCCTGGCCAATCAAGAATCAATCAACCTCTGCCTTAAATATACATAAAGATGGCTTCCACAGCTGCCTGTGGCAATGAGTTCCACAGATTCACTACCCTCTAGCTATAGAAATTCCTCCGCATCTCTGTTCTAAAAGGACGCCCCTCTATTCTGAGGCTGTGTCCTCTGGTCTTAGACTCTCCCACCAAAGGAAACACCCTCTCCACATCCTCTCTATCAAGGCCTTTCACCATTCAATAGGTTGCAATGAGACCATCCCTCATTCTTCTGAATTCTACTGAATACAACCCAGAGCCATAGAACACTCTGCATAAGACAAGTCATTCAATCCTGGAATTATTTTTGTGAACTTCCTTTGAACCCTTCCTATTTTCAGCACATCCTTTTTAAGGGGCCCAAAATTGCTCACAATACTCCAAATGAGGCCTCACCAGTGCTTTATAACGTCTTAACATTACATCCTTGCTTTTATATTCTAGTCCTTTTGAAACAAATGCTAACACTGCATTCATCTTCCTTACCAGACTCAACCTGCACATTAACTTTGAGGGAATCTTGCACAAGCACTCCCAAGTCCCATTGCACCTCAGTTTATTGTATTTTCTCTCCATTTAGAAAAGTCAACCCAGAATCAGAATCAGGTTTATTATCACTGTATTATTTACCCATTCTCCTAATTTGTCTAAGTCCTTCTCTAGCCTCTCTACTTCCTCAAAACTACTTGCTTCTACACCTCTTCATATCATCTGCAATTTTTACAACAAAGCCATCAATTCCATCATCCAAATCACTGACATCTACAAATTGGTCCCAACTGTCCTATGGGGGCATGCCTTATTTGATTGTTGAAAGTTGCTTCCGTTGTGATTGGTTAGTTTAGAAGCTGCAGCTGTTTTTTCCATTGGATAACTGCCTGGTGTCCAATTTCAAATATCCTGGTTGAGTGAAATAGCACATGGAAGGGGCTTGCTTTCTTTTTCCTTTGTTCAAGGTATGCTCTGCGTGCACTCTTAACTAAGTATTTGTTAAATGTACATATATCCATTGAGTATTGGGCTTCGTAGTGCCTGTAACTTGGGGAACATGAATATTTGGTCGATTTTTACTGTTTGTAAAAAATGATTAATATACCTATTTGCAGAGAGTGCTTTCTGTATCACTTGCCAGACCAATGAACCTGATTCAACATTACATTTGGCGCTGCTTTGAGCAGAAATGCATTTCTTCAAGAGGTTATTTAAAAGAAGGGACCCTCTATTTGAAAGATGCAGAGTCCCAGGGTGGGCAGATAGTAGTGAGGGCTTTGGAACTCTCGTTAATTTACTGATGGGTTGTGGAATGCCAGTAGATAGGTCAGACCAGTTTGATATCGCCAGCGTTAAAATGGGACATCACAGTTTCTATACTTAGAAACACAGAAAGCCTACATCACAATACAGGACCTTCGGCCCACAATGCTGTGCCGAACATGTCCTTACCTTACAAATTACCTACGGTTACCCATAACCCTCTATTTTTCTAAGCTCCATGTATCTATCCAGGAGTCTCTTAAAAGACGCTGTCATATCTGCCTCCACAACCATTGCCGGCAGCCCATTCCACACACTCACCACTCTCTGCATAAAAAACTTACCCCTGACATCTCCTCTGTACCTACTTCTAAGCACCTTAAAGCTGTGTTAGCCATTTCAGTCCTTGGAAAAAGTCTCTGACTGTCCACACAATCATTGCCTCTCGTCATCTTATACACCTCTATCAGGTCACCTCTCATCCTCCATCGCTCCAAGGAGAAAAGGCTGAGTTCACTCAACTTATTCTCATAAGGCATGATCCCCAATCCAGGCAACATCCTTGTGAATCTCCTCTGTACCCTTTCAATGGTTTCCACATCCTCCCTGTAGTGAGGCGACCAGAAACTGAACACAGTACTCCAGTCTGACCAGGGTCCTATAAAGCTGCAACATTACCTCTCGGCTCCTAAGCTCAATCCTACGATTGATGAAGGCCAATGCACTGTATGCTTTCTTAACCACAGAATCAACCTGCACAGCTGCTTTGAGTGTCCAATGGAGTCGGACACCAAGATCCCTCTGATCCTCCACACTGCCAAGAGTCTTACCATTAATACTATATTCTGTGATCATATTTGACTTACCAAAGTGAACCACCTCACACTTATCTGGGTTGAATTCCATCTGCCACTTCTCAGCCCAGTTTTGCATCCTATCAATGTCCCGCTGTAACCTCTGATAGTCCTCTACACTATCCACAACACCCCCAACCTTTGTGTCATCAGCAAATTTACTAACCCATCCCTCCACTTCCTCATCCAGGTCATTTATAAAAATCATGAAGAGTAGGGATCCCAGATCAGATCCCTGAGGCACACCACTGGTCACCGACCTCCATGCGGAATATGACCTGTCAACAACCATTCTTTGCCTTCTGTGGACAAGCCAGTTCTGGATCCACAAAGCAAGGTCTCCTTGGATCCCATGCCTCCTTACTTTCTCAATAAATCTTAAATCACTGGGTTTGCCCAAAAGAAAAGAAAGCCAGCGAGATGCTTTCTGGCTGTTTGCAGCAATTGTAAGGCATCAGTATAAAAAGATAACGAGTCTTGAGAATGAATTGGAAGATGTCAGTCAGTGCTGTATCATTCTGAGTGATTCACTATTGATGGCTCAGAGTAGGGCTACAAAGTTAGTTCCTTCCAATTTTATGTTATATAAATGTGATTTGATGGTTACATCAAAGTTGCTGGTGAACGCAGCAGGCCAAGCAGCATCTATAGGAAGAGGCGCAGTCGACGTTTCAGGCCGAGACCCTTCGTCAGGACTAACTGAAGGAACTGAACTCTTCCTTCAGTTAGTCCTGACGAAGGGTCTCGGCCTGAAACGTCGACTGCGCCTCTTCCTATAGATGCTGCTTGGCCTGCTGCGTTCACCAGCAACTTTGATGTGTGTTGCTTGAATTTCCAGCCTCTGCAGAATTCCTGTTGATTTGATGGTTGTTGTTTTCTTTTTCTTTTGTGTATATATACATATATATAAATGATTGTAAGATGTATCGCTCCGGGAGTTGGTTCCTAATGGGTTTTTTTTTGTTTTATAGTTAGTGGGTTTTTTTTTAGTTAGCTGGGGTTCTCTTTTTCCCTTCTTCTTTTATAATTCTTTTTTTCATTAGCATATATATGTTTTTTTTCTTCAGCTTTATTAATTATAATTATATATATATATATATACACACACACACATATATATATATATATACACTAATTTGTTGATTCTCTGTATTTTACAGATGTAGAAGATTACATTAATAAAAAGATTTAAAAATGACAAAGTTAGAAGATACGAATATACAGATAACCTGTCGGCTAATGAAAGTACAGAATTTAGAGGCGGCTCGAAGGGTCAATTGGGAACCTGATCCCGTTAAGGTTCGAGGCACATTGAGACAGGGCAATGATCCTCCTGTGGAGCTGGGAGACGGCGACATCTGGCTGGATGATGAAAATAAGGGAGAGAGAATGGACCCCTCAGTTTAATCCTCGAAATGATCACTCTCTCCCTTATGTGTCTGAAACTGTACGGACCAGGTCAGTGGTTATACGTTCCCATACCTGCCATGGGGGAGTGGGGGGGAGGCATTGGCCTGCAGCAGCTTCTTCTCAGGTGGATGAGGGGAAGTGGGCTCAGAAATGTGCAGGGGATGGTGTAATGGTGTAACACTGCTAAGGAATCAGAGGGGTTAGGGGATAGGTACAGTCAAAAGGCTGGGGAGTCTTTGGCCATGTGGTTATTGAGGTTATGAGATGAAGTAGGTACCAGAATGAGCCTATCTAATAGAGGGATGGGTGCCTTAGGGAGCCTATCGTCCCAAAACATGGTCAATAATGCCCTGAGAACACTGCTTGCTTCCCCTGAGCATAATGCATCACTATGAGTTCAGATAACAGCAGCAGTTAAACTTGGGCATCCCTCTCTTACTGAATGGAGTTTAAAACCCAAGTGGAATGGAGCACAGTAGAGGAGGGTACTAAAGCTCTACATCAGTCTCTTATCACAGAATCATACTGCAATAGTGGTATCCCACCAGAGGATATTGAATTAACTTCTGGAATGGTGGGGCACGTGGTTACAGCAGCAGTATTTCGAATAAAAGGCGTAGGGTTGCATTTAATAACACCAGCTGTTGGTCATCCTGTAAGTACAGTGGTTCAATTAATGCAAGGTTTAGAGTTCGTAGAAGAGGATGCATGTAGCCAGGTACAGAAGTTAGATAGGTAGATGGGGCATGTCCCGTAAACAGATGTTTGTACCGTTGCTTAAAGTTGGGGTTCCAGAGGAGCAGGTAAAAGGGGTTCCTACCCCCATCCTCTATGCAAAGTGGAAATACTGCCAGGAGGACCAAGAAAGCGAGACTTTTCAGGGGGAAGGGTCATTCTTCAAGTCCTCTGCAGATAAGGGCTCCTTTTGTCTTCTACCAGATTCCTCGCCTTCCATTCAGGGTTCCTTGCAAAGGTTATTGTTCACTTGCAGTGGGAATCGGGGGGGGGGGGTGGTTAATACATTTACACCTCATTCAATTTGAATCCCTCTACCCTGTAAATAGAGCACGAATTATTTGAATGTGGAGAAATGCGAGATGCGGCCACGTGTCAGATTATTTTTGTGTGCGTGTGTGGACGTTGTCTTTAAGAGACTCTGAATGTGTTGGGTCCTACCCAGCTGCTTTTTCCTTAAGTTTTTGCAGTTCCATACTTAGTTTTAAAAGAAGAGGAGTACAGCCTGGGCTTCGTGTTTTGTGTTCTAACCTGTTATGTGTTTAATATGTCTTAATCTCTTACTTTGTTATTTGTTTTCCCATGGTTTTTGTAATTGGTTTTAGGGATGACTCATTTTTCGTACTGGCTATATGAAATTTGAGTTGAAATTTGGAAGAAATTTGGGTAATTTTATTCTGGATACAAGATGCCCACATTTCAGAGGGAACTGAGCATTTGGGGAGCAATTTTTGTAGTTCTATTGTTTTTGTGTTTTCTAAATACCTAGTGATTAATCAGGAGCGAGTGCATTTCTATCTCCCCGCATTACAGAATGACAAAGTGGCGAATGCTAATTTGTGGTGGGAATTTGCCCGGACCAACGGGTCAGATTGCTGAATTTGCATGAAGACTCCTTACTACATCACAGAAGGGGCCACTGATATCAATCCCTTTGGCAACAAAGAAAAGACTGTTGGGGGTAATTACCTGGACTCTGGGGTTTTGGCATTCTGTTTTGGGGGAGCTAGGACAGAGTAGTCTATTCCAGCCGATCTCGATCCAGAGTATGGTAACAGCCTTAAGGGGCTTGAGCCTTAATAGCCTGGTGGAGTGAGTGATTTAAGGGTGGGTATTTCCCAACACACAATTTGCTTAATTGGTGATTTCCCCACCTGACAGGGTATCGGTGTAGGTTAGTGGTCGCCAACCGGTCGATTGCGATTGACCAATCGATCTTTGAGAATTTCCCCAAAAGATCCCGAAAAAAATGGAAAATAAATAAATACACAAATACTGTTGTAATGTGAGCATTATAAAAACAAGTAATACTAATTAGGATAATGGTAATATAGCAATACTCCAGCTACTGAAAGCTGTTTGTAAAGAGAGATTGTTTCCGGGTTGCAGGGTCTTAGTTCTGTTCTTTCTGCCCAGTGCGCATGTGTGTAGTTCCCCCCATGCACCACGGTAGAAAAGACTGGAAGTAAAACCCCGCAACCCGGAAGCAACCTCTCTTTACAGCTTCCTGTAGCCGCGCAGCGGGAGTATTGCTATATTACCATTATCCTAATTTGTATTAACTTACCTTTATAATGTTCACATTACAACACTTCCCCCCCTTTAAATTCCAACATTTCCCAAATGTAAATAACTGGAAAACAAAAAACAGTGGTGTCATTATTATCTTGTGTACCTCTGAAACTTATATTAGTGTCTCAGTAACAGCTTACCAATACAAAACACCTGAAAAATGTGGCAGATTCAACATTCAGTCTAACAAAGGAAACTGTCCATTCAAATATTCAGTCTGTCAGGAGGTTTGCGAGGGTGCTGTGCTGCAACAGATGAAAATTATGAAATCTAAGTACAGGAGCTGTCTTACTGACAGACATCTCACAGACTGTCTGAGACTGGATGTCTGTAGTTATGAGGCAAATTTCAGGGAACTAGCAGAAAGTATTCAGCCCCAGTCATCACTGTGTGCTGGGGCAGCAGGTTGAGGGTAGCAGACACCAACAGAATCAACAAACTCATTCGTAAGGCCAGTGATGTTGTGGGGATGGAACTGGACTCTCTGATGGTGATGTCTGAAAAGAGGATGCTGTCTAAGTTACATGCCATCTTGGTCAATGTCTCCCATCCACTACATAATGTACGGGGTGGGCACAGGAGTACATTCAGCCAGAGACTCATTCCACCGAGATGCAACACAGAGCGTCATAGGAAGTCATCCCTGCCTGTGGCCATCAAACTTCACAACTCCTCCCTTGGAGGGTCAGACACCCTGAGCCAATAGGCTGGTCCTGGACTTACTTCATAATTTACTGGCATAATTTACATATTACTATTTAACTATTTATGGTTCTATTACTATTTATTATTTATGGTGCAACTGTAACGAAAACCAATTTCCCCCGGGATCAATAAAGTATAACTATGACTATGACACACTGAGTGCAACAGTCAATTTTTATTCATTTATTTTTCCGTGTTGAAATAAAATTAAATAATGAAACACAGAATTAAAGGTGTTGTAATGTGAGCATTATAAAAATAAGTAATACTAATTAAGATAATGGTAATATAGCAATACTCCTGCTACGGAAAGTTGTTTGTAAAGAGAGGTTGTTTCTGGGTTGCAGGGTTTTACTTCCGGTCTTTTCTGCCTGGTGCACATGCGTGTGACTAAACGATTTAGTAGGTCGATCTTGGCTTTCACTAAGGCTGAGGTAGGGGATCTTGGGCTTAAAAAGTTTGGTGACCACTAGCGTAGGTGGTATGTCGAGTACAGGTACAAGGTGCAAAGTGGAAGGCAAGTGTGAGCAGGAACGGTATCCTGGTTCAGTTGTGTCTATGCCAAATGGTGTTGTGAAGCTGGGCACTTACTGGATACACAGTTCTTAGGCCCACCCGTTGTTCCCACAGGGTTGTGTGGTTGATATGTGGTGCTGTATGCATGCCACCCAGTGCCCTGAATAAACACCTTATCTATGCTAGTCAGTAACAGGGCTGTTACGAAAGAAGGATGTTTTGAATGATGGCCCAACTGTCCCAGGGACTGATGCCTTGGATTACCTGCTCATAAAGGAAAGTGGCACTTGAACTGTCATTGGTTAAGAATGCTGCACCTGCATTCCTGATGGGTTGGTGAACATCTCTCACCTGGTTGATCATATCTCAGAGTCAATGTATAAATTTAAGTGGGGGATCAGCTCTTTGGCTATTACACTCTAGGGTGGGGCTGGTGGTACTTTGGGGCAAAGAGAAGTTGGTGGATTACTGTAGTATACCAGGAGGCGACTATTGGCTTTACGGTACTGGGTACTGTACTCTTGTGCTTTATGTATAACTTAGTTGGGGAGTTCGTAAGACTCATACTTGTCTGAGGGTTGGATTATCGCATTTGCAATTTTTGAGGGGAGTATCCTGTGGGGGCATGCCTTATTCTGATTGCTGAAAGTCACTTCCACTGTGATTGGTTAGTTTAGTAGCTGCAGCTGCTTTTCCCTATGGATAGCTACCTGGTGTCCAGTTTCAAATACCCTAGGTATATAAAATAGCATATGGAAGGGGCTTGCTCTCTTTTCCCTTTGTTTAAGCCATGTGCAGTTATAGGCCAGTTAGTCTGGGAAGATGTTGGAGTCGATTGTTAAGGATGTCGTTTTGGGGCACTTGGAGGCACATGATAAAATAGGCCATAGTCAGCATGGTTCTTGCCTAACAAATCTGTTGGAATTATTTGAATAAATAACAAGCATGATAGACAAAGGAAAATAGGTGGTGTTTTGTACTGGGATCTTTAGAAGGCCTTTGACAAGGTGCCACACAAGGCTGCTTAACAACTTAAGAGCCTGTGGTATGACAAGAAAGATATTAGCATGGATAGAGCATTGGCTGATTGGCAGGAGGCAAAGAGAAGGAATGAAAGGAGCCTTTTCTGGTTGGTTGCTGGTGACTAGTGGGTGTTCCACAGGGGTCTGTGTTGGGACTGATTCCTTTTACGTTATATGTCAATGACTTGGCTGGTGGATTTGATGGCTTTGTGGACAAGTATGCAGACGATATGGAGATTGGTGGAGGGGCAGGTAGTTTTGAGAAAGTAGAGAGGCTATGGAAGGACTTAAACAGATTAGGAAATGGACAAAGAAGAGGCAGGTAGAATACAGTCAGGAAGCGTAGGCTATTTGCTAAATGGAGAGACAGCTCAGAAATCTGAGCTGTAAAGGGACTTGGGAATCCTTGTGCACGATTCCCGAAAGGTTAATTTGCAGGTTGAGTCAGTGGTGAGGAAGGCAAATAAAATGTTAGAATTCATTTTGAGAGGACTAGAATACAAAAGCAAAGATTTAATTTTGAGGATTTATAAAGCACTAATGGAGTACTCCGGTTTTGTCGTCGGCCACTCAACCATGATTTTCGGTCAGGCACCAGATGCTGGGAGAGATTCGGTGGGGGTTGGGCGCCCAGCGCTCGGCTGGGGGCCGTGGTCGAGTGGTCGGCGACTTGGGCCGGCTCCCCCACCGTACTTAGTCTGGTGAGGAGGGTGTGAGGACACCCAGCAGGACTAAAAAAAAACAAGACCTGACAAAGGGCGGATGAGCTCCTTGTGAGCCAACGGCCATCTTCCGTGGAAGAGATTAAAGCCTCACCACGTATCTATGAATCATATGCTATGCACCTAGTTAGAAGAGATATGATGAACTGGGCGCTGCACCGTGTGCCTGGACCTGCCCAAGGCCTCCGCCTAAGGGAGGGCTGAGCTCGAAGAAGCAGCCATGGCTGGAGGCTGACACGGCCTCAGGCTCGAGTTCAGTGGGGGCGGCGGGCGGTGCCAAGGCGGCCAGCGAGAACAAACTGGAGGAGAGGCTGTACTTGGGGCTGTTGCAAGATCGAAGAAAATGGAGGTGCATAGCCACCAACCCCAGATTCGGGACGGCACCCACTGACTGAATGAATGGAGTATTGTGAGCAGTTTTTGGGCCCCTTATCTAAGAAAGGATGTACTAACATTAGCGAAGGTTAAAAGGAGGTTCACGAAGATGACTCTGGGATTGAAAGGCTTCTCATATGAGGAACGTTTGTTGGCTCTGGGACTGTACTTACTGGATTTCAAAAGAATGAGGGGTGACCTCATTGAAACCTATCAAACATTGAAAGGCTTCGATAGAGTGGATGTGAGGAGGATGTTTTCTATGGTGGGGGTTTTGACCAGAGGACACAGCCTCAGAGGAGCGCCCTTTTAGAACAGAAATGAGGAGGGATTTCTTTAGAAAGAGTGGTGAAACTGTGGAATTTATTGCCACAGGTGACTGTGGAGGCCAAGTCATTTGGTAGAGTTTGATAGATTCTTCATCAGTCTGGACATGAAGGGATACGGGAGATCGGAGATTATTAGGGTTGAGAGGGAAAATGGATCAACGATTATGAAATGGCAGAGCAGTCTCAATGGGTCAAATGGCCTAATTCTGCTCCTAAATCTTATGGAAGGGGTCCAAAAGGAATGGTGAGTAGGCAGAGGGGGTGTAGCCAATAGAAAAGTGTAAAATAACCAACTGAATCTGCAAATTACAGGCAGATTGGCAATACAATCCCATCCTCCAACATAACACAGAGTGAGCTGGTCTTCAATCTTCAAATGGTTGCAAATGCACTTGGCTTATGTAATAGTGAGGTTAGCAGAAAAATTTAGTTCAGTCATTTTTTCTAGAAAATGGATTAGCCACAGTTGCCATGACAACCCGTGAAAAGAGTGGATGGGAAGACAGCCCCGCAGGTAGGACAGGGAGAGGAGCAATGGTAATACCCAGATGGGTGGGAGTGGAAGAGGGGCAACGCACTGCATTTTCTTAGTCCTTTGCCATCCACACAGCATCTGAACAACATAATAATTCCTTGAAAAACTGTGTTGCGTTTTTCTAATCCTGAATACTTTCTAGAACCAAACAAAGGTCGTTAGATTACAACCAACCCAGACTCCAATTCTGCAGCCACACAAGGTTGGATTGTTTTTTTTTTCCAGAATTACATAAAATGTCATTAACAGTGCACTATACAGCCATGTTACAGTCTTACTGGAAATTTACAGAAACAAAGAAAACCTACAGCACAAATACAGGCCCTTCAGCCCACAAAGTTGTGCCTACCTTAGAAATTACTATGCTTATCTGTAGCCCTCTATTTTTCTAAGCTCCATGTACCTATCCAAAAGTCTCTTACAAGACCCTACGTATCCGCTTCCACCACCATTGCCGGCAGCCCATTCCACACACTCACCACTCTCTGAGTGAAAAAACTTACCCCTGACATCTCCTCTGGACCTACTCCCTAGCACCTTAAACCTGTGTCCTCTTGTGGCAACCATTTCAGGCCTGGGAAAAAGCCTCCGATCAATGCCTCTCATCATCTTATACACCTCTAACAGGTCACCTCTCATCCTCCATCGCTCCAAGGAGAAAAGGCCGAATTCACTCAACCTATTCTCATAAGGCATGCTCCCCAATACAGGCAACATCCTTGTAAATCTCCTCTGCACCCTTTCTATGGTTTCCACATCCTTCCTGTAGTGAGGCAACCAGAACTGAGTACAATACTCCAAGTGGGGTCTGACTAGGGTTCCAAATAGCTGCAACATTACTTCTCGTCTCCGAAATTCAATTCCACGATTGATGAAGGCCAATGCACCGTATGCCTTCTTAACCACAGAGTCAACCTGCGCAGCTGCTTTGAGCGTCCTATGGACTCGGACCCCAAGATCCCTCTGATCCTCCACGCTACCAAGAGTCTTACCATTAATACTATATTCTGCCATCATATTTGACCTAGCAAAATAAACCACTTCACACTTATCTGGGTTGAACTCCATCTGCCACTTCTCAGCCCAGTTTTGCATCCTATCAATGTCCTGCTGTAATTTCTGACAGCCCTCCACACTATCCACAACATCTCCAACCTTTGTGTCATCAGCAAACTTACTAACCCATACCTCCACCTACTCATCCAGATCATTTATAAAAATCACAAGAGTAAGGGTCTCAGAACAGATCCCTGAGGCACTCCACTGGTGACTGACCTCCATGCAGAATATGACCTGTCTACAACAACTCCTTGCCTTCTATGGGCAAGTCAGTTCCAGATCCATAAAGCAACATCCCCTTGGATCCCATGCCTCCTTACTTTCTCAATAAGCCTTGCATGGGTACCTTATCAAATGCCTTGCTGAAATCCATATACACTACATCTACTGCTCTTCTTTCATCAATGTGTTCAGTCACATCCTCAAAAAATTCAATCAGGCTGGTGTTACGAGAATACACATAAAATTAAGATGTTTGCTGGCCTGGGCTAGCATCAGTGGCATCAGCAGTTGGTCTGCCACCTGCCCTCAGGGGAAGGAGAGATAAGGAACAATGGAGCAGCGTCTGGAGATGTGTAATGAAGGGACGTGGGAGAGAGAGAGCTGTCTGGAGCGGCTCCCCCTTTGAACCCTGAACTGTTTGAAGTGATGGACAGGCGATACCCCAGCAGGGGGATAAAAAGGGACAGGTTCGCTAAGACAGCCACACGCCACCCGAGGTAACGAGACCCTGGAAGCGGTGCGCCTCTCACGAGTGGGTGAGAAGTACCAGACAACGCCCGGGGTGGAAAGGTACGATCAGCGGGAACCCGGTGTGTGTCCGCCCTTGCCTGGGTGCCGGGTTCACTGCAGAGGATCGACCGCATCTGGAGGAGGGGTCACAGTCGGTGACCTCAGGTGACATCACCAAGGACCCGCCCAAAAGCTGCTTGTGAGCCATCTCGCTGGTCTGTGAGTGAAGCAGTGCCTGAATGATCAGTTGTTCCTGTTCTCTCTGTCTCTCTTCCCCCCCACCTTGTCCATCGCCATGGCAACGATGACTGCGAACTGAACTACTAACTGGACTGAACTTTGAGTCATTTTGAAATTTGGTCATTTACCCCTAGACAACGATAGAGCTTGATTGATGCTGTTATCTTAATTCTGTGCACATGAGTGGTTATCATTGCTGAACTGTTGCATTTATTATCCTTTCGATTACTGTGTTGTTTGTTTCTTTAATAAAACTTTCTTAGTTCTAGTACTCCAGACTCCAACTGAGTGATCCATTTCTGCTGGTTTGGCAACCCAGTTACGGGGTACGTAACACTGGTAAGGCAGGACCTGCCTTTGACAAAACCATGCTGATTATTCCTAATCATATTATACCTCTCCAAATGTTCATAAATCCTGCCTCTCAGGATATTATCCATCAACTTACCGACCACTGAAGTAAGACTCACTGGTCTATAGTTTTCTGGGCTATCTCTACTTCCTTTCTTGAATAAGGGAACGACATCCGCAACCCTCCAATCCTCCAGAACCTCTCCCATCCCCATTGATGATGCAAAGATCATCGCCAGAGGCTCAGCAATGTCCTCCCTCGCCTCCCACAGTAGCCTGGGGTACATCTCATCTGGTCCCAGCGACTTATCCAACTTGATGCTTTCCAAAAGCTCCAGCACATCCTCTTTCTTAATATCTACATGCTCAAGCTTTTCAGTCTGCTACCAGTGATCACTACAATCACCAAGATCCTTTTCCATAGTGAATACTGAAGTAAAGTATTCATTAAGTACACACATAAAAATTGCTGGTGAACGCAGCAGGCCAGGCAGCACCTATAGGAAGAGGTACAGTCGACGTTTTGGGCCGAGACCCTTTGTCAGGACTAACTGAAAGAAGAGCTAGTAAGAGATTTGAAAGTGGGAGGGGGACTGGGAGATCCAAAATGATAGGAGAAGACAGCAGGGGGAGGAATGGAGCCAAGAGCTGGACAGTTGATTGGCAAAAGGGATATTAGAGGATCATGGGACGGGAGGCCCAGGGAGAAAGACAATGGGGGTGGGGGGAACCCAGAGGATGGGCAAGGGGTATAGTGAAGGGGACAGAGGGAGAAAAGGGGGGGGAGAGAGAGAAGAAAGAGGGAGAGAGGAGAGAGGAGAGAGAAGAGAGGAGAGAGGAGAGAGGAGAGAGGAGAGAGGGAGAGAAAGAAATATATATAATAAATAAATAAATAACAGAAGTTAGAGAAGTTAATGTTCATGCCATCAGGTTGGAGGCTACCCAGACGGAATATAAGGTGTCATTCCTCCAACCTGAGTGTGGCTTCATCTTGATAGTGGAGGAGGCCGTGGATAGACGTATCAGAATGGGAATGGGATGCGGAATTAAAATGTGTGACACTGGGAGATCCTGCTTTCTCTGGCGGACAGAGCGTAGACGTTCAGCGAAACGATCTCCCACTCTGCGTCAGGTCTCACCAATATATAGAAGGCCGCATCGGAGCACCAGACACAGTATATCACCCCAGCCGACTCACAGGTGAAGTGTCGCCTCACCTGGAAGGACTGTCTGGGGCCCTGAATGGTGGTGAGGGAGGAAGTCTAAGGGCAGGTGTAGCACTTGTTCAGCTTACAAGGATAAATGCCAGGAGGGAGATCGGTGGGGAGGGATGGGGGGACGAATGGACAAGGGAGTCACATAGGGAAAGTACCTCTGCCATCTCCTCCGGTTCCGTACACACTTTCCCACTGTCATACTGGATAGGTTCTATTCTTTCACGTCTTATCCAACGGCGTTCAGAGAGGCGGGACTGCGCAGGCGTGTGACGTCGGGCAGTGCAGCACGGCAGATTTAAAAGGGCAGAAATCCTGCTTCGCGTTTGATTCGAAGAAGGAAGTCTGAGAGTCGGAGCGGGAGTGCGGAGGAAGACATTTCTGAAATTTTTGGTTTTTTTTTCTCCAACGGCGTTCTGAGAGGCGGGACTGCGCAGGCGTGTGACGTCGGGCAGTGCAGCGCGGCAGATTTAAAAGGAACAGAGCCTCATACAGCGGGCAGCAGAGTTTGCGGGCGGCGGAGTGAGCCGGGAGCAGAGTGAAGACTTAAGGGCTTCGGCTCAACGGGCTTAGGTGGAAACGGGCGAGACGAGGAAGATTTGGTATTCATTTTCTGTTGTTATTTGAGGAGAGGGGCAGTATGAGTGTGAGGGCAGTTTGTTGTTCTCGGTGTTGGATGTGGGAGGCCCTAGAGTCTCCAAGCCTCCCGGACGTCTACATCTGCGCCAAGTGCATCGAGATGCAGCTCCTAAGGGACCGCGTTACGGAACTGGAGCTGCAGCTCGATGACCTTCGTCTGGTCAGGGAGAGTGAGGAGTTGATAGAGAGGAGTTACAGGCAGGTGGTCACACCGGGGCCACGGGAGGCAGACAAGTGGGTCACGGTTAGGAGGGGAAAGGGGAAGAGTCAGGTAATAGAGAGTACCCCGGTGGCTGTGCCCCTTAACAATAGGTACTCCTGTTTGAGTACTGTTGGGGGGGAAAGCTTACCCGGGGGAAGCGACAGTGGCCGTGTCTCCGACACAGAGTCCGGCCCTGTAGCTCAGAAGGGTAGGGAAAGGAAGAGGAGGGCAGTTGTGATAGGGGACTCGATAGTAAGGGGGTCAGATAGGCGATTCTGTGAACGCAGTCCAGAGACCCGGATGGTAGTTTGCCTCCCCGGTGCCAGGGTCCGGGATATTTCTGATCGTATTCAAGATATCCTGAAGTGGGAGGGTGTGGAGCCAGAGGTCGTGGTACATATAGGTACCAATGACATAGGTAGGAAAAGGGATGAGGTCCTGAAAGGAGAATATAGGGAGCTAGGAAGGGAGTTGAGAAAAAGGACCGCAAAGGTAGTAATCTCGCGATTACTGCCTGTGCCACGCGACAGTGAGAGTAGGAATGCGATGAGGTGGAGGATAAATGCGTGGCTGAGGGATTGGAGCAGGAGGCAGGGATTCAAGTTTTTGGATCATTGGGACCTCTTTTGGCGCAGGCGTGACCTGTACAAAAAGGATGGGTTACACTTGAATCCTAGGGGGACCAATATCCTGGCAGGGAGATTAGCGAGGGCTACTGAGGTGACTTTAAACTAGAATGGTTGTGGGGTGGGAATCAAATTAAAGAGGCTAGGCGAGAGGAGGTTAGTTCACAACAGGGGGATGGGAACTAGTGCAGAGAGACAGAGGGGTGTAAAGTGAGCGTAGAAGCAAAAAGTGCAAAGGAGAAAAGCAAAAGTGGCAGGCCGACAAATCCAGGGCAAGCATCAAGAAGGGCCACTTTTCAACATAATTGTATAAGGGCTAAGAGTGTTGTAAAAGAGCGCCTGAAGGCTTTGTGTGTCAATGCAAGGAGCATTCGTAATAAGATGGATGAATTGAAAGTGCAGATTGTTATTAATGATTATGATATAGTTGGGATCACAGAGACATGGCTCCAGGGTGACCAAGGATGGGAGCTCAACGTTCAGGGATATTCAATATTCAGGAGGGATAGACATGAAAGAAAAGGAGGTGGGGTGGCGTTGCTGGTTAAAGATGAGATTAACACAATAGAAAGGAAGGACATAAGCCGGGAAGATGTGGAGTCGATATGGGTAGAGCTGCATAACACTAAGGGGCAGAAAACGCTAGTGAGAGTTGTGTACAGGCCACCTAACAGTAGTAGTGAGGTTGGGGATGGTATTAAACAGGAAATTAGAAATGTGTGCAATAAAGGAACAGCAGTTATAATGGGTGACTTCAATCTACATGTAGATTGGGTGAACCAAATTGGTAAGGGTGCTAAGGAAGAGGATTTCTTGGAATGTATGTGGGATGGTTTTTTGAACCAACATGTCGAGGAACCAACTAGAGAGCAGGCTATTCTAGACTGGGTTTTGAGCAATGAGGAAGGGTTAATTAGCAATCTTGTCGTGAGAGGCCCCTTGGGTAAGAGTGACCATAATATGGTGGAATTCTTCATTAAGATGGAGAGTGACATAGTTAATTCAGAAACAAAGGTTCTGAACTTAAAGAGGGGTAACTTTGAAGGTATGAGACGTGAATTAGCTAAGATAGACTGGCAAATGACACTTAAAGGATTGACGGTGGATATGCAATGGCAAGCATTTAAAGATTGCATGGATGAACTACAACAATTGTTCATCCCAGTTTGGCGAATGAATAAATCAAGGAAGGTAGTGCACCCATGGCTGACAAGAGAAATTAGGGATAGTATCAATTCCAAAGAAGTAGCATACAAATTAGCCAGAAAAAGTGGCTCACCTGAGGACTGGGAGAAATTCAGAGTTCAGTAGAGGAGGACAAAGGGCTTAATTAGGAAGGGGAAAAAAGATTATGAGAGAAAGCTGGCAGGGAACATAAAAACTGACTGTAAAAGCTTTTATAGATATGTGAAAAGGAAAAGACTGGTCAAGACAAATGTCGGTCCCCTACAGACAGAAACAGGTGAATTGATTATGGGGAGCAAGGACATGGCAGACCAATTGAATAATTACTTTGGTTCTGTCTTCACTAAGGAGGACATAAATAATCTTCCAGAAATAGTAGGGGACAGAGGGTCCAGTGAGATGGAGGAACTGAGCGAAATACATCTTAGTAGGGAAGTGGTGTTAGGTAAATTGAAGGGATTGAAGGCAGATAAATCCCCAGGGCCAGATGGTCTGCATCCCAGAGTGCTTAAGGAAGTAGCCCAAGAAATAGTGGATGCATTAGTGATAATTTTTCAAAACTCGTTAGATTCTGGACTAGTTCCTGAGGATTGGAGGGTGGCTAACGTAACCCCACTTTTCAAAAAAGGAGGTAGAGAGAGAAACTGGGGAATTATAGACCGGTTAGCCTAACGTCGGTGGTGGGGAAACTGCTGGAGTCAGTTATCAAAGATGTGATAACAGCACATTTGGAAAGCGGTGAAATCATCGGGCAAAGTCAGCATGGATTTGTGAAAGGAAAATCATGTCTGACGAATCTCATAGAATTTTTTGAGGATGTAACTAGTAGAGTGGATAGGGGAGAACCAGTGGATGTGGTATATTTGGATTTTCAAAAGGCTTTTGACAAGGTCCCACACAGGAGATTAGTGTGCAAACTTAAAGCACACGGTATTGGGGGTAAGGTATTGATGTGGATAGAGAATTGGTTAGCAGACAGGAAGCAAAAAGTGGGAATAAACGGGACCTTTTCAGAATGGCAGGCAGTGACTAGTGGGGTACTGCAAGGCTCAGTGCTGGGACCCCAGTTGTTTACAATATATATTAATGACTTGGATGAGGGAATTAAATGCAGCATCTCCAAGTTTGCAGATGACACGAAGCTGGGCGGCAGTGTTAGCTGTGAGGAGGATGCTAAGAGGATGCAGGGTGTCTTGGATAGGTTGGGTGAGTGGGCAAATTCATGGCAGATGCAATTTAATGTGGATAAATGTGAAGTTATCCACTTTGGTGGCAAAAATAGAATAGGAAAACAGATTATTATCTGAATGGTGGCCGATTAGGAAAAGGGAAGGTGCAACGAGACCTGGGTGTCATTATACACCAGTCATTGAAAGTGGGCATGCAGGTACAGCAGGCGGTGAAAAAGGCGAATGGTATGCTGGCATTTATAGCAAGAGGATTCGAGTACAGGAGCAGGGAGGTACTACTGCAGTTGTACAAGGCCTTGGTGAGACCACACCTGGAGTATTGTGTGCAGTTTTGGTCCCCTAATCTGAGGAAAGACATCCTTGTCATAGAGGAAGTACAAAGAAGATTCACCAGATTGATTCCTGGGATGGCAGGACTTTCATATGAAGAAAGACTGGATGAACTAGGCTTGTACTCGTTGGAATTTAGAAGATTGAGGGGGCATCTGATTGAAACGTATAAAATCCTAAAGGGATTGGACAGGCTAGATGCAGGAAGATTGTTCCCGATGTTGGGGAAGTCCAGAACGAGGGGTCACAGTTTGAGGATAAGGGGGAAGCCTTATAGGACTGAGATTAGGAAAAACTTCTTCACACAGAGAGTGGTGAATCTGTGGAATTCTCTGCCACAGGAAACAGTTGAGGCCAGTTGATTGGCTATATTTAAGAGGGAGTTAGATATGGCCCTTGTGGCTACGGGGATCAGGGGGTATGGAGGGAAGGCTGGTGCAGGGTTCTGAGTTGGATGATCAGCCATGACCATAATAAATGGCGGTGCAGGCTCGAAGGGCCGAATGGCCTACTCCTGCACCTATTTTCTATGTTTCTCTTCACATACTTGTAGAATGCCTTCGGGTTTTCCTTAATCCTGCCTACCAAGGCCTCCTCATGACCCTTCTGGCTCTCCTAATTTCCTTCTAAGCTCCTTCCTGTTAGCCTTATAATCTTCTAGATCTCTAACATTACCTCGCTCTCTGAACCTTTTGTAAGCTTTTCTTTTCTTCTTGACTAGATTTAATACAGGCTTTGTACACCACAGTTCCTGTACCCTACCAAACTTCCCTGTCTCATTGGAATGTACCTATGCAGAACTCCACACAAATATCCCCTGAACATTTGCCACATCTCTGCTGTACATTTTCCCTGAGAACATCTGTTTCCAATTTAAGCTTCCAATTTCCTGCCTGATAGCCTCATAATTCCCCTTACTCCAATTAAACACTTTTCTAACTTGTCTGTTCCTATCTCTCTCCAATGCTATTGTAAAGGAGATAGAATTATGATCCCTATCTCCAAAATGCTCCCCCACTGAGAAATCTGACACCTGACCAGGTTCATTTCCCAATACCAAATCAAGTACAGCCTCTCCTCTTGTAGGCTTATCTACATATTGTGTCAAGAAACCTTCTTGAACACACCTCTAAACCTCTCGCTCTAGGGACATGCCAATCGATGTTTGGGAAATTAAAATCTCAGCCTGTTATTATTACACCTTTCCTGAATCTGTCTCCCTATCTGCTCCTCAATGTCCCTGTTACTGTTGGGCGGCCTATAAAAAACACCTAGTAAAGTTATTGTTCCTTTCCTGTTCCTAACCTACACCCACAGGGACTCCGTAGACAATCCCTCCATGGCGCCCACCTTTTCCGCAGCCACGACACTATTTCTGATCAACAGTGCCACGCCCCCACCTCTTTTGCCTCCCTCCCTATCCTTTCTGAAACATCTAAAGCCTTGTCCCTGAGCCATCCGAGTCTCTGTAATGGCCACCACATCATATCTCCAAGTACTGATCCACACTCTAAACTCATCCGTTTTGTTCACAATACTCCTTGCGTTAAAAAAGACACATCTCAAACCTTCGGTCTGAGCGCGTCCCTTCTCTATCACCTACCTATCCTCCCTCTCGCACTGTCTCGAAGCTTTCTCTATTTGTGACCCAACCTCCTCTTCCCCAGTCTCTTCAGTTCGGTTCCCACTCCCCAACAATTCTAGTTTAAACTCTCCCCAGTAGCCTTAGCAAACCTCCCCGCCAGGATATTGGTCTCCCTGGGACTCAAGTGCAACCCGTCCTTTCTGTACAGGTCACTCTTGCCCCAAAAGAGGTCCCAATGATCCAGAAATCTGAATCCCTGCCCCCTGCTCCAATCCCTCAGCAACGCATTTAACCTCCACCTCATTTGCGTGGTACAGGCAGTAATCCCGAGATTACTACCTTTGCGGTCCTGCTTCTCAACTTCCTTCCTAACTCCCTGTAGTCTTTTTTCAGGAGCTCTTCCCTTTTCCTACCTATGTCATTGGTACCAGTATGTACCACGACCTCTGGCTGTTCTCCCTCCCACTGTAGGACGTCTTGGACGTGATCTGAAACATCCCGGACCCTGGCACCTAGGAGGCAAACTACCATGTACAAATTGGATCCATTGTGGAAGATTCATCAATGGCCCATCCACTTACTGAATTCTGAACTAAAGACAGCAGTACTTTTACAGTGGGCTGGCAGTACAAGGCAACTTGTTTCTTGTTGACAGTCAATGAAATAGTCTACTGTTATCTGTGTTGACAGGAGAGGCCAGTTATTTTATGTGTCCAATGAGCCATGCTCATGATTTCCGCCTCATAGAAATCTCCCAAGCAAACAAACATCCAACTAAATGTAACATTAAGAAGAAGATTCTGTCATTACTTACATTTTCTGGAAGCTCAACAATTGAGGTCTGTTTAGATGAGAACGTCATATTAAACCTAATAAATAATGTTTCCTGTGGAGGTTCACTGAGGAAAGAACAGAACATTTCTTCATGCTCATAATGGTAACTATCTGCATTTATATAGCAACTTTCAAAACCCTAGGATGTCCAAATGCAGTCAAAGTTTTGAGGGAAGACAGCAACTAATTTGTATACAACAGTCTCACAAACCCCAGTAATTTTTGATTATATATTTTGTCTTTGGTTATATCGGTTAAGAGAAGTTCATAGAAGTGTATGGTGCAGAAATGCGCCGTTCAATCGACTATTAACCATATTAACTATCTACATTGATTGCATTATAGGACTGTATCCTATGCCTTGCCAATATAACTATCCGCCTAAATGTCTCTTAAACACAGTAATTGTATCTGATTCTACCATTGCCTCTCTGTAAGAAAAAAAGTTACCACTCAGATTCCTTTCAAGTCTCCTTACTCTAACCTTAAACCTATGCCTCTGATACTCCTGCCAAGGAGAAAGGACTGTGACTATTTTCCTTACCTTTCACTCTCATAATCTAATATGCTTTTGCCAAGTCACCCCTCAGCCTCCTTCCATCCAAGGAAAGCAAGCCTTCACTTGAGGAGGACCCATCAAGGGTGTAGAGTCACACTTAAAAAGCAAACTAGAAAGACAAAGATGAGGTTGCTTTGGCAGTCAAGGTGAAGGATAATCCAAAGAGCTTCTACAGGTGTATTAAGAGCAAAAGGATAGTAAGGGATAAAATTGGTCCTCTTGAAGATCAGAGTGGTCGGCTATGTATGCAACCAAAAGAAATGGGGGAGATTTTAAATGGGTTTTTAGCGTCTGTATTTACTAAAGAAACTGTCATGGAGTCTATGGAAATAAGGCAAACAAGTAATGAGGTCATGGAACCTACACAGATTGAAGAAGAGGAGGTGCTTGCTACCTTGAGGCAAATCAGAGTAGATAAATCCCCAGGACCTGACAGGGTATTCCCTTGGACCTTGAAGGAGACTGGTGTTGAAATTGCAGGGGCCCTGGCAGATATACTTAAAATGTCGGTATCTACGGGTGAGGTGCCGGAGGATTGGAGGATAGCTCATGTTGTTCCATTGTTTAAAAAAGGATCGAAAAGTAATCCGGGAAATTATAGGCCGGTAAGTTTGACATTGGTAGTAGGTAAATTACTGGAAGGAGTACTAAGAGATAGGATCTACAAGTATTTGGATAGACAGGGACTTATCAGGTAGAGTCAACATGGCTTTGTGCGTGGTTGGTCATGTTTAACAAATCTATTAAGAGTTTTTCAAGGAGGTTACCAGGAAAGTGGATGAAGGGAAGGCAGTGGATGTTGTCTACATGGACTTCAGTAAGGCCTTTGACAAGGTCCCGCATCAGAGGTTAGTTAGGAAGATACAACCACTGGGTATACAAATGTTTGTACATGGAGAGGTAGTAAATTGGATTAGACATTGGCTCAATGGAAGAAGCCAGAGACTGGTAGAGGAGGATTGCTTCTCTGAGTGGAGGCCTGTGACTAGTGGTGTGCCACAGGGATCAGTGCTGGGTCCATTGTTATTTGTCATCTCTATCAATGATCTGTATGATAATGTGGTAAACTAGATCAGCAAACTTGCTGATGATACAAAGATTGGAGGTGTAGTGGACAGAGAGGAAGTTTTTCAAAGCTTGCAGAGGGGTTTGGACTAGCTGGGAAAATAGGCTGAAAAATGGCAGATGGAGTTTAATACAGACAAGTGTGAGGTATTGCACTTTGAAAGGACAAACCAGGGTAGAACATACAAGGTAAATGGTAAGGCAGTGAGGAGTGCAGTAGAACAGAGGGATCTGGGGGTACAGATACAAAATTCCCTAAAAGTGGCGTCACAGGTAGATAGAGTCATAAAGAGAGCTTTTGGTACATTGGCCTTTATAAATCAAAGTATTGATTTATAAATAAATATCAATCAATCAATCAATCTGTAAAAGGGCTGGATGGTTTGGAGTTTGTCAAATCTGTGCAAGATAGTTTTTTGGAGCAATACATAGAGGTACCAACTAGCGAAGGGGCAGTGTTGGATCTCCTGTTAGGGAATGAGACAGGGCAGGTGACGGAGGTATGTGTTGGGGAGCACTTTGGGTCCAGTGATCACAACACCATTAGTTTCAGTGTAATTATGGAGAAGGACAGGACTGGACCTAGGATTGTGATTTTTGATTGGAGAAAGGCTAACTTTGAGGAGATGTGAAAGAATCTAGAAAGAGTGGATTGGGACTATTTGTTTTATGGGAAGGATGTAATAGAGAAATGGAGGTCATTTAAAGGTGAAATTTTGAGGGTACAGGATCTTTATGTTCCTGTTAGGTTGAAAGGAAAGGTTAAAAGTTTGAGAGAGCCATGGTTTTCAAGGGATATTGGAAACTTGGTTCAGAAAAAGAGAGGGGTCTTCAATAAATATAGGCAGCTTGGAGTTAATGAGGTGCTTGAGGAATATAAAGAATGTAAAAAGAATCTTAAAAAGAAATTAGAAGAGCTAAAAGAAGATACGAGGCTGCTTTGGCAAGTAAGGTGAAAATAAATCCAAAGGATTTCTACAGTTATATTAAGAGCAAAAGGATAGTGAGGGTTAAAATTGGTCCCTTAGAGAATCACAGTGGATGGCTATGTGCAGAGCCAAAAGAGATGGGGGAGATTTTGAACAATTTCTTTTCTTCGGTATTCACTAAGGAGAAGGATATTGAATTGTGTAAGGTAAAGGAAACAAGAAGGGTAGTTATGAAAAATACGACAATTAAAGAAGAGGAAGTACTGGCGCTTTTAAGGAATATAAAAGTGGATAAGTCTCCGGGTCCGGACAAGATATTCCCTAGGACCTTGAGGGAAGTTAGTGTGGAAATAGCAGGGACACTGACAGAAATATTTTAAATGTCATTAGAAATGGGATGGTGCCAGAGGATTGGTGTATTGCTCATGTGGTTCCATTGTTTAAAAAAGGTTCTAAGAGTAAACCTAGCAATTATCGGCCTGTGAGTTTGACGTCAGTGATGGGTAAGTTAATGGAAAGTATTCTTAGAGATGGTATATATAATTACCTGGATAGACAGGGTCTGAGTAGGAACAGTCAACATGGATTTGTGTGTGGAAGGTCATGTTTAACGAATCTTATTGAATTTTTTGATTAGGTTACTAAGAAAGTTGACGAAGGTAAAGCAGTGGATGTTGTCTATATGGACTTCAGTAAGGCCTTTGACAAGATTCCACACGGAAGGTTAGTTAGGAAGGTTTAATCGTTAGGCATTAATATGGAAGTAGTAAAATGGATTCAGCAGTGGCTAGATGGGAGACGCCAGAGATTAGTGGTGGATAACTGTGTGTCAGATTGGAGGACAGTGTGTAGCGGTGTGCCTCAGGGATCTGTACTGGGTCCAATGTTGTTTGTCATATATATTAATGATCTGGATGATGGGGTGGTAAATTAGATTAGTAAGTATGCAGATGATACTAAGATAGGTGTTCCATCCTACCCATGCACTTTGTCAAGATTGATCACCTGGCTGTGTTCCTACTCCTGGCATACAGGCTGCAAAGGGAGATGGAGGACCACTTATAAGACCACTTTGAACCGGTGGATTGGACCATATTCCGGGATGCATTGTCAGATCTGAATGAGTTGTTACCAACTTCATGAAGAACTATGTGAATGAGTGTGTGCCTTTGAGAACGTATGGGGCATACCCAAACCAGAAGAATTGAAAGATCAGGAGATTCACAGTCTGCTGAGGGCTGGATCTGTGGTGTTCAAGTACTCTACAAGTACTCAAGTACGGTGATCCGGTACTCTACAAGAAGTCCAGGCATGATCTACGGAAGGCTCTCTGAAGAGCAAAAAAGCAATTCCAGGTGGAAGCCCCCTGGTTTTCTTGGTTGCGCAAGTCTAGGGAAGACACTCTCCGGTTCCACCAAACTCGTGTTAGTGTGGATGCTGTGTAATGTGCTACCCTGTTACAAATTAGTGCCACAAAATATTTATGAATATATTTATATTTATGAATCTTAAGGGTTAGTAAAGGAAAACAAAAAAAAAGGGCCCATTTTAATTTAACAGTCAAATGTACACAAGTTGGACCTCTTGAATGTCTCAGTCACTCACGCGCTGGGCCCATAATTACTAATGGTGTTATTAATGACGGGATGACAAATTACTTCAAAATCAAGAGGACATAACTATTTTGGTGGGGGGGGGGAGTGTAATGCCTTAGTTCACATCTTTACTGTTATGCTGTATGTATTTCATTTAGCAGTTCTGTAAGAGCGGTCTGCTCTGCTTTCAGCCTGTTTGGGTTACTGAGCACACACCACCTTCCGAACGTCGCTCGCAATCCACCTCAAACAAACAAATCTCCCACCGAGTCGTAACACACGACCGGTTCTTCCCAGTTCTCTTCATCTCCCACCGAACAAAAGTCCCAAGGCCCACCTGAGCGTCTCTCACCAGACAAACCTGCCCTCAGTTGTGCAGGACTCCCTGCGGCCATTCCCCTCAGCAACAGTACCCTTTGGATACTGCTGAGGGGGATGACCTATCTGGGCAAGGCAGCAGCAGCCAGACCAATAGCACTGTGGTTAGCTCTGAGCCTCAGAAGGTTAGGGTGAAGTCAGACAGAGCAATAGTCATAGGGGACTTGACAGTTAGGGGGACCTCCAAGGTGGTAATCTCCAGATACTCCCAGTGCAAAGAACTAGGGAAAGTCAGAACAGGAAGATAGCACAGATGAATAAGTGGATGAGGATATGGTGCAGGGGGCAGGGTTTTAAATTCTTGGATCGTTGGAACTTTTTCTGGGGATGGGGTGATCTGTACAAGTGAGCCGGGTTGCACCTGAACTGGAGGGAGCCCAACATCCTAGAAGGGAAGCTTGCCAATGCTACTGGGAAGGGTTTAAACTAGATTTGCAGGGGTGGGAACCGAAATGAAGAGGCAGAGGACGGAGCGGTCAGCGCACAAGTAGAGTCGTCTTGTAGGGAGCTTGTGAGGAAGGATAGGCAGATGATAGAGCAAAGATGCACTCAGCCAGGTGGTTTGAGATGTGTCTATTTTAATGCAAGGAGTATCATAAACAAGGTGGATGAACTTAGAGCGTGGATCAATACATGGAACTATGATGTTGTCATTACAGAGACTTGGATGTCTCGGGCAGGAATGACTGATGAGTGTGCTAGGATTTAAATGTTTCAAAAAGGACAGGGAGGGAGCCAAAAGAGGTGGGGGTGTGGCATTGCTAATCAGGGATAGTATCAGAGCTGCAGAAAAGGAGGAAGTCAAGAAGGGATTGTCTACTGAGTCATTGTGGGTGGAAATCAGAAACAGGAAGGGACAATAACTCCACTGGGAGTTTAATTATAGTCTCCCCAATAGTAACAGAGACATCAAGGAACAAATAGGGAGGCAGATTCTGGAACGGTGCAATAATAATAGGGTTGTTGTGATGGGTGATTTAAACTTTCCTAATATTGACTGGCATCTCCTTAGAGCAAGGGATTTGGATGTGGTGGAGTTTGTTAGGTGTATTCAGGAAAGTTTCCTGAAACAATATGTAGATAAGCCAACTAGAGGAGAGGTTGTACTTGATCTGGTATTGGGAAATGAACCTGGTCAGGTGTCAGATTTCTCGGTAGGAGGGCATTTTAGAGGCAGTGATCATAACTCTATTTCCTTTACCACAGCGCTAGACAGGGATAGGAGCAGACAATTTGGGAAAACATTAATTATGGTAGGGGGAGATATGATGCTGTTAGGCAGAAACTTGGGAACATAAATTGGGAGCAGATGTTCATAGGGAAATGCATGGCAGAAATGTGGCAAATGTTCAAGGAACATTGGCATGGCATTCTGCATAGGTATGTTCCATTGAGGCAGGGAAAGGATGGTACGGTAAAAGAACCATGGTGTACAAATGATGCAGAAATTCTAATTAAGAAAAGCTTTTGAAAGGTTCAAGAAACTAGGTACTGTTAGAGCTCCAGAAAATTACAAGGTTGACAGAAAGGAGCTCGAGAATGAAATTAGGAGAGCTAGATGGGGTCATGAGAAGGCCTTGGCAAGCAGGATTAAGGGAAACCCCAGGGCATTCTACAAGTGCGTGAAGAACAAAAGGATGAGCCAAGTGAGAATAGGACCAATCAGGTGCGATAGTGGAAATGTGTGCATGGAAGAGGTAGCGGAGGTACTTAATGAATACTTTGCTTCAGTATTCATCAGGGAAAAGGACCTTGACAATTGTGGGGATGACTTACAGCAGACTGAAATGCTTGCGTATATAGACTTTAAGAAAGAGGTTGTGCTGAAGGTTTTGGAAAGCATCAAGTTGGATAAGTCTCTGGGTCCGGATGAGATATACCCCAGGCTACTGTGGGAGGTGAGGGAGGAGATTGCTGAGCCTCTGGCAATGATCTTTGCAACATCAATAGGGATGGGAGAGGTTCTGGAGGATTGGAGGGTTGCAAATGCTGTTCCCTTGTTCAAGAAAGGGAATAGAGATAGCCCAGGAAATTATAGACCAGTGAGTCTGACTTCAGTGGTGGGCAAGTCGTTGGAGAAGATCCTGAGAGGCAGGATTTATGAGCATTTGGAGAAGCATAATCTGATTGGGGATAGTCAGCATGGCATTGTCAAGGGCAGGTCTTGCCTTATGAGCCTTATTGAATTCTTTGAGTATGTAACAAAACACATTGATGAAGGTAGAGCAGTGGATGTAGTGTATATGGATTTCAGTAAGGCATTTGATAAGGTTCCCCATGCAAGGCTCATTCAGCAAGTAAGGAGGCATGGGATCCGAGACCTTGCTTTGTGGATCCAGAACTGGCTTGCCCACAGAAGGCAAAGAGTGGTTGTAGACAGGCCATATTCTGCATGGAGGTCGGTGACCAGTGGTGTGCCTCAGGGATCTGTTCTGGGAGCTCTCCTCATTGTGATTTTTATAAATGACCTGGATGAGGAAGTAGAAGGGTGAGTTAGTAAGTTTGCTGATGACACAAAGGTTGGAGGTGTTGTGGATAGTTTGGAGGGTTGTCAGAAGTTACAGCAGGTTATTGATAGGATGCAGAACTGGGCTAAGAAGTGGCAGATGTTCAACCCAGATAACTGTGAAGTGGCTCATTTTGGTAGGTCATATTTGAAGACAGAATATAATATCAATGGTAACACTCTTGGCAGTGTGGAGGATCAGCGAGATCTTATGGTCCTTGTCCAGAGGACACTCAAAGCTGCTACACAGGTTGACAATGTTGTTAAGAAGGCATATGGTGTGTTGGCCTTCATCAGCTATGGGACTGAGTTCAAGAGTCGTGATGAAATGTTACACTGTGCTCAGTTCTGGTCACCTCACTACAGGAAAGATGTGGATACTATAGAAAGGGTGCAGAGGAGATTTACAAGAATGTTGCCTGAATTGGAGAGCATGCCTTATGAGAATAGGTTGAGTGAAATCGTCCTTTTCTCCGTGGAGCAATGGAGGATGAGAGGTGATCCGATAGAGGTGTACAAGATGATGAGAGGCATTGATCATGTGGATAGCCAGAGGCTTTTTCCCAGGGCTTAAAAGTATTAAGTTAGATAAGTTGCTGGGTCTGGACGAGATATACCAGAGGCTACTATGGGGTATGGCAGGGGAGGAGATTGCTGAGCCTTTGGCGATGATCTTTGCATCATCAATAGGGACGGGAAAATTATCAGAGGATTGGGGGGTTGCAAATGGCTAACACGAGGGGGCACAGTTTTAAGGTGCTTAGAAGTAGGTACAAGGGGATGTCAGAGGTAAGTTTTTCACACAGAGAGTGGTGGGTGCGTGGAGTGCACTGCCAGTGACAGTGGTGGAGGCGGATACAGTAGGGTCTTTTAAGAGACTCTTAGATAGGTACATAGAGCTTAAAAAAATAGAGGGCTATGTGGTAAGGAAATTCTAGGCAGTTTCTAGAGTAGGTTATGTGGTCGGCACAACATTATGTTCTATGAAACACCTGGATCTACTGCAATTTGCCCACTGCCACAATAGATCTCTTCACTTAGCCTTGGGCCATCTGGACAACAGCAATACGTACATCAGGTTGCTGTTTATTGATTACAGCTCAGTGTCCTATCATCCCCTCAGTACCAGTCAACAAGTCTCAAAACAGGCCTCTGCAACCGGATCCTTTGCACTTCCTCATCGGGAGGCCACAGTGAATCAGTATCAGAAATTATATCTCCTCCTGACAATCAACACAGGAGCACCTTAAGGATGTGTGTTTAGCCCACCGTTCTACTCGCACTATACTTGTGACTGTGTGGCTTAAGCACCATCTATAAATTTGCCGACGACACAATTGTTGTTGGCAGAATCTCAGATGGTGACAAGGAGGTGTATAGGAGTGAGACAGATTGGCTAGTGGAGTGGCGTCACAACAACAACCTTGCATTCAACATCAGTAAGACCAAAGAACTGATTGTGGATTTCAGGAGGGGGAAGTCGGGAGAACACATACCAGTTCTCATCAATGGGTGAGTAGTTTCAAGTTCCTGGGTGTCAATATCTCTTAAGATCTATCCTGGGCCCAACATTTGATGCAACTAAAGAGAAGACAAGCTAGTGACTTATATTTCATTAAGTCTTTGAGAAGATGTGGTATGTCACCAAAGACTCTAGAAAAATTTTATATATGTAAATTTTATATAGATTGCATCACTGTCTGGTATGCAGGTACCAATGTACAGGTTTGGAAAGATCTGCAGAGCATTATAAACTTGGGCACTCGTCATGGGCTTTAGCCTCCCACCATCGACTGCATCTTCAATAGGCGATGCCTCAAGAAGGTGGGAATCTTTAAGGACCCTACCATCAGACAGGAGCTACAGGAGCCTGAAGACACACTCAAAATTTTAGAAAAGCTTCTTGCTCTTCGCTATCAGATTTCTGAACAGACCATGAACCCATGAGCACTAACTCACTTTTTGTTCTCTTTTTGCACTACTTATTTTTAAAATATTTCTTATTGTAACTTAGTATTTTTTATCTATTGCACTGTACAGTTGCTGCAAAATAACAAAATACATGATATATCGTATGTCAGTGACAGTAAACTGATTCTGATTAATACCAGGCTGCTGTGGGTAGCAAAGTAAGGGAATGCTGTAGATAGGGAGAGATTCTTAAATCTTCGCCGGCCATAACTGAGATACCAGATGACTTGAGGAGAGCAAATGTAGTTTTTTTTCCAAGAAGTCTGTAATTACAGACCCATGGGTCTAACATCAGAAGTCGAGAACTTATTCAACAACATTCTGAGGGACAGAGCAGGGACCAATCAGAGATCTCAAGCTTGGTTTTGTCAAAGACAAATCTTGTCTGACCAATACGATTGTATTATTTGAATAGGTAGTATGGTACAATAGATGTGGTTTACACGGACTTCAGTAAAGCCTTCAACAAGGTCCCACAAGATGAATCCAAAAGATTAGAGCCGATAGAATCTAGGGCCAGATGGCACACTGGATCCAACATTGGCTTGGCAACAGGAGACACTGGGTGACGGTAGAGGGCTATTTTTTTTTTTGATTAGATGTCCATGACTAGTGACAGTTGGATATTTGCTGTTACTAAATGATTTGGATGCAAATGCTGATGGCATGATCAGCAATTTTGCAGATGATGTGAAGATTGACAGGGTTACTGACAGATGTGGATTGCCCAAATATATCTGTCCCCAATTCACTCTACCTAGCTGCTGTCCAATTTTCCCATAATTTGACTTCCCCCAGTTTAAGATTTCCTGTAGGGTCCATACTTATCCGTATCCACAGCTATCTTAAGATTTAAGGGGTTGTGATTTCTCTGGAGTGGAGAAGGTTAAGAGGGGCAAAATTGATCTGCATAAAAATTTGAAGAGTCAGATGAGCAGCCTGCAGGAAAGTTATTCAAGTGGGAGTGAAAGTAGGGAACGTATATTTAGGGTAGGGTAGGGTAAGGAATTGAGAAAGAACCTGAGGGAGTAACAGGAACACACTGCTTGAGTGAATGGTGGAAGCAGGCACTGACAGCATTTGAGAAGTATCTAGACAAGCACTTCAAACATCTGGACACAAGGCTATGAATCAAGTGCTGGGAGATGGGATTAACGTGAATAGAAGTCCACTGGTTGGTGTGGGGATGGCAGGCCAAATGGCCTGTTTCCATACTGTAAGACCCTATGACTCTCGTCAGAACTGAAATGCACCAATCAAGGCACCACCTCATCTGCAGTCTTTCCAGTGCTATGGCACTCCTCCTATAGTGTAAGTTTATTGGGTTAAGGTACAGATGATTCACAATTGCCTGAATATTGGGATTGCCTTAAGAACTGAAGACTGACTGCATTTGTACATCTTTTCTGAATTGTAATAACCTCCCCATGCATCAAGACTTATGCAACTAATTACCAAGCTGGTATTCTGCTTGTCTAAGGATTAAATCAAACAACACCCACCTTGGAGTAACACTGATGTTTCGAAGACTACCAACTTCTAAATCAACACTTTCAGGTGTCTTAAGCTTCATGGTAGTTTCTGTTTACAGACAGAGACAGCAATAAGAATCGGAATGCAATCACAATAATAAAGGCATAAAATAACTGCATGGGAGTGAACCTCAACTAGAACAATTTAAAATCATCCAAATGAATCCTGTGGGTTGATGCGCCACACATATCAGAAAATCCGAGCTCAGTCACTGCATCAGGTTAACTCGCCATAACCTGATGCTTTTGATAAAGGAGCTACATTCCTGGAATCAGCAAGTCAAAATGTCCCAGGGAACAATGACAGCAACCTAGTGGATTGGTAGAGATTGAGGATATTGATTTGAGAAATAAAAAGTTAACAATATGAAGAACGGGTTTAAGATAGCCAAGTGGCCTATTTCATTTATCTCAACTCTGAATCATAATCAATTAAAGGGATCAAAGGACCTGGTAAAAGAAATAGGCTCAAGAGTTTTTTTTATACATGATTGATTTGGAATATGGGATATTATTATTAATATATTATTATTTGGAATATTTGGATCATATTACTGTGATTTAAATGTAATGTAATTCGTATTATTTACTTGTATCCTTATGAGTTGTGTATTTGTATTCATGTAATTTATATAATATCAATAAAGATATTTAAAAAGAAAAAGAAGAGTTTTAAGAAAGAAATGGTCAGAGTTAATGGCTGGTGGGGTTGGCTCAAAAAGAGTAACAGTTTACGAAGTTGCTGCAAGATTACACAGGTAATGGAGAAAGTGAGGGATGTAATGGCAAGGAACTTTGATTCACTGCAGAGCAGTGACATGGTCAATGAATGTCAGTGAGACACAATGTTTCAGGGGTATATAGTACATGGTTTGAATCTCACAACAGAACGTGGTTTGCTTCAGCCCAAGAATGTGATCCAGTTAAGAAAACACTGTAGTAGGGTATAAAATTAACATCTCCATTTATGTTCAAATGTGGAAACTATGATTATGTCAACTTGTAGCTAAACAAACAAAAAGGCTAGACTGTACAGGATTGTGCTTGTGAATCACTTCACAGAATGATAGTAATTCAGGAAGGAATGGAGATCAAAGATAGATCCATTGAAACAAATTAGGGAGCTGGTTAAAGTCTGAACTTCAGGCAATAAACAGGCTTTGAACAGAGGTGGATTGGATTTCTGAGGACTGGAGAGAGATTGAAATAGGATACATGAGTGAAATCAGCTGCAAGTATAGGCCAATAGGGTGGGGTGGAGGATGCTAAGAGTAGTTGGGAATGTTTGGCAGAGAGGAAAAGATCCACAAACTCTTTGATGCAAGGATAGGGAATGCTGGGAGAAGGCTTGAAGAGCGAAATTGGAGGACATGACTCAGTTATGTAGCAGATATGCTCCCTATTAAGAGAGCAAGTATGCAGAAAGTAGGGATGTATAAGATGATGAGAGGCATTGATCGTGTGGATAATCAGAGGCTTTTTCCCAGGTCTGAAACGGTTGCCACAAGAGGACACAGGTTTAAGGTGCTGGGGAGTAGGTACAGAGGAGATGTCAGGGGTAAGTTTTTTATTCAGAGAGTGGTGAGTGCGTGGAATAGGCTGCCGGCAACGGTGGTGGAAGCGGATACGATAGGGTCTTTTAAGAGACTTTTGGATAGGTACATGGAGCTTAGAAAAATAGAGGGCTACAGATAAGAATAGTAATTTCTAAGGTAGGGACATGTTCGGCACAACTTTCTGGGCCGAAGGGCCTGTATTGTGCTGTAGATTTTCTATGTTTCTATGAAAGGCCAGTGAGGTATGGCCAAACCAAAAGTAACAGAGAGAAGATATAAATGGCAATGTAAGCTAAGAAGCATAATGGAAAGTAGATTAATTAGTGAATAGTGGCAGAATGGTAAATGGTTTGGGGAGGAAGGTTGTGGTGATAGTAGTTCGGATCTTGGGTGTAATCAGTAGTTCAGTGTTCATTATTCAGAGGCCAGGATTGATCATTTGGAGATATAAACTCGGGTCCCATCAAGGCCATACAAACATTTTTACTTATTTATAAATGTCTCTGATCATTAGAGACTTCTGGAAATAGTAAAGGCACTTTGTAATGGTTGCAATATGGCCATGCAAATGCGAATGTCTGGCCAAAATGAGAGAGTGCGGGATTGACTGTGGGTTTGGGCTTGCTTAATGCTCCTGTAAAGCACCTCGCAAATACTCACTAGGTTAGGTAGGAGAAATGGAAAGAAAAATAAATATTTTTGGTTAATGAGCACTGTTCCAAATATAAGTTTCAAGGAGTGAAGCGAGGAAGATTTAAAAGGACACAAATCCTGATTCGGGTTTAATTCAGAGAAGGAAGACTGAGAATTTCGGAGCGGGAGTGTGGAGGAAGCCTTTTTTGAATTTTTCGGTTTTATTCATCAGTGTTGAGAGAGGCAGGACTGCACAGGCGTGTGACATCAGGGAGTGAAACCAGGAAGATTTAAAAGGAACACAGCCTTATACAGCGGGCAGCGTAGTGAGCTGGGAGCAGAGTGAAGGCTTAAGGGCTTTGGCTCAACGGGCTTAGGCAGAAACGGGCGAGGCGAAGAGGGTTTGGTTTTTCTTTTTTTTTTCCCTGTTATTTGAAGAGAGGGGGAAGTATGAGTGTGAGGGCAGTTTGTTGTTCTCAGTGCTGGATGTGGGAGGTTGTGGAGTCTCCCAGCCCCCCGGATGTCCACATCTGCATCAGGTGCATTGAGATGCAGCTCCCAAGAGACTGTGTTAGGAAACTGGAGCTGCAGCTCGATGACCTTCGTCTTGTCAGGGAGAGTGAGGAGTTGATAGAGAGGAGTTGCAGGCAGGTAGTCACACCAGGGCTAAGGGAGGAAGACAAGTGGGTCAAGGTTAGGAGGGGGAATAGGAAGAATCAGGTAATAGAGAGTACCCCTGTAGCTGTGGCTGTGCCCCTTGACAATAAGTACTCCTGTTTGAGTACTGTTGGGGGAGAAAGCATACCTGGGGGAAGCAACACTGGCCGTGCCTCCGGCACAGAGTCCGGCCCTGTAGCTAACAGGGGTAGGGAATGGAAGAGGAGGGCAGTAGTAATAGGGGAGTCAATAGTTAGGGGGTCAGATAGACGATTCTGTGGATGAAGTTGGGAGACCCGGATGGTAGTTTGCCTCCCTGGTGCCAGGGTCCGGGATGTTTCTGATCACTTCCAAGAGATCCTGAAGTGGGAGGGATAGGAGCCAGAGGTCGTGGTACATATAGGTACCAATGATATAGGTTGGAAAAGGGGAGAGGTCCTGAAAGAAGAATACAGGGAGTTAGGAATGGAGTTGAGAAAAAGGACCGCAAAGGTAGTAATCTCAGGATTACTGCCTGTGCTACTCGACAGTGAGAGTAGGAATGCAATGAGATGTAGGATTAATGCGTGGCTGAGAGATTCGAGCAGGGGCAGGGATTCGGGTTTTTGGATCATTGGGACCACTATTGGCGCAGGCATGACCTGTACAAAGGGGACGGGTTGCACTTGGATCCTAAGGGGAACAATATCCTCGCAGGGAGATTTGCGAGGCCTACTGAGGTGACTTTAAACTAGAATGGTTGGGGGGAGGGAATCAAATTAAGGAGACTAGGAGAGGGGAGGTTGATGTAGGGGAAAAGGAAGAAAAAGGTAACAAAGTTGTTTGCTTCATTAAGGATAAACAAAGAGTGGGAGGTGGAAAGTTTCTTAAATGCATCTATTTTAATGCTAGGAGCATTGTAAGAAAGGTGGATGAGCTTAGAGCATGGATTGATACCTGAAAATATGATGTTGTAGCTATTAGTGAAACATGGTTGCAGAAGGGGTGTGATTGGCAACTAAATATTCCAGGATTTCGTTGCTTCAGGTGGGATAGAATAGGAGGGGCAAGAGGGGGAGGTGTTGCATTGCTTGTCAGAGAATATATAACAGCGGTGCTCTGGCAGGATAGATTATTGGACTCGTCTAGGGAGGCTATTTGGGTGGAATTGAGGAATGGGAAAGGTGTTGTGACGCTTATAGGGGTGTATAATAGACCACCTAATAGGAACCGAGAACTGGAGGAGCAAATTTGTAAGGAGATAGCAGATATTTGTAGTAAGCACAAGGTTGTGATTGTGGGAGATTTTAATTTTCCAAACATAGAATGGAAAGCCCATTCTGTAAAAGGGCTGGATGGTTTGGAGTTTGTCAAATGTGTGCAGAATAGTTTTTTGGAGTAATACATAGAGATACCAACTAGAGAAGGGGCAGTGTTGGATCTCCTGTTAGGGAATGAGACAGGGCAGGTGACAGAGGTACGTGTTGGGGAGCACTTCGGGTCCAGTGATCACAACACCAGTAGTTTCAGTGTAATTATGGAGAAGGATAGGACTAGACCTAGGATTGAGATTTTTGATTGGAGAAACGCTAACTTTGAGGAGATGCGAAAGGATTTAGAAGGAGTGGATTGGGACAATTTGTTTTATGGGAAGGATGTAACAGAGAAATGGAGGTCATTTAAAGGTGAAATTTTGAGGGTTCAGAATCTTTATGTTCCTGTTAGGTTGAAAGGAAAGGTTAAAAGTTTGAGAGAGCCATGGTTTTCAAGAGATATTGGAAACTTGGTTCGGAAAAAGAGAGGGATCTTCATTAAATATAAGCAGCTTGGAGTTAATGAGGTGCTTGAGGAATATAAAGAATGTAAAAAGAATCTTAAGAAAGAAATTAGAAAAGCTAAAAGAAAATACGAGGCTGTTTTGGCAAGTAAGGTGAAAATAAATCTTCAAACACGAGGAAATCTGCAGATGCTGGAAATTCAAGCAACACACATCAAAGTTGCTGGTGAACGCAGCAGGCCAGGCAGCATCTCTAGGAAGAGGTACAGTCGATGTTTGCAGCGTAGAAGATTGAGGGGGGACTTGATAGAGGTGTTTATGAGGGGGATTGATAGAGTTGACGTGGATAGGCTTTTTCCATTGAGAGTGGGGAAGATTCAAGCAAGAAGACATGAGTTGAGAGTTAAAGGACAAAAGTTCAGGGGCAACATGAGGGGGAACTTCTTTACTCAGAGAGTGGTAGCTGTGTGGAACGAGCTTCCAGCAGAAGTGGTTGAGGCAGGTATGATGTTGTCATTTAAAGTTAAATTGGATAGATATATGGACAGGAAAGGAATGGAGGGTTATGGGCCGAGTGCAGGTCAGTGGGACTAGGTGAGAGTAAGAGTTCGGCACGGACTAGAAGGGCCAAGATGGCCTGTTTCCATGCTGTAATTGTTATATGGTTATAACTTTCAGCAATACTATTTTGTATTTGTCTGTTTTTCTATTTTTTGTTAAGTATGCTTGAATTCTTGTTGGTTCAGAATAAGTCCACTGGATTTCCCTCAGTACTCTTGATTAATAAACCATTTCAATCATCACTGTTAACTTGACTTAAAATACTGCAGGTTCAGTATAAACACTTGATTTTAATAAATGTATTAATTTATGGGAATCTGAGTGTCACTGGTTGGGCCAGCGTTCACTGTCTGTCTGCAGGTGATTACAAGGTGTCACTTGAACATTTGCCCTTTTCTACTAAATATTCAGACAGCAGTTAGGAGCCTTCAACTTTCCTGTGGGACATTTAAGGCAGACCAGGCAAGGAAAGCCAGGCCTTGCTCTTACCCACTCACTCAATTTGCCCACATCCCCATACAGACTCTTTACACTTCCGCTATACTCACAATATCAGAGCAAACTTTTATAGTGACAGGTTAGGATCCAAGCACTGATTAATATATTTAAAATTAAAGGTACTGATCTGTCAGAAATGGACAAGTTCTAAGCAATTTCAAGACTGGGTATAAAAGAGGCCACTTGTAATCAAAACTAAAATAACTCACTGGATTTTTTTTTCCACCCAGAATATGATTAGAATGTGGAAGTCACTACCACAGAAATCCGTTCAGGCAAATAGCAAACATTCGTTAAGGGGAAGCTAAATTAATGTGTGGCAGATTATTATCTGCCTGCACTACACTTTCTCTAACACTTTATTCTGTACTGTTATTGTTTTCCTTTGTGCTACCTCAGTGCTCTGCTATAATGATTTGTATGATTGGCATACAAGGTAAGTTTTTTTTACTGTATCTCAGCACATATGACAATAATTTTAAACTCATCAATTTACCAAAACCAACTCTGCCTGCCCACAGCTCTAGTCTCCATTCAAGGGCCATGACACCAATGAAGAAATTGCAAAGAAAAAACGGAGCTATTATGAGAGGTTACAGCAATCCTGAAGACTGAACATATGGGTTTGCACCTCTAAGAAAAACCTTGGAGGCACACCAGTAGAGGATGCAAAAAGATTGGTCTGTTTGGCTGGAGAATATTGGATGGCTTCTCTCATTTGGATTTTAGAAGAATTAGTAATCTCACTGATGCCTAAATGATTCACAGAAGGATTGACAAGGTAGATACGATGATGTTATTTTCTCTAACTGGAGACTCACAGTAAATAGTTTAGATAGGGGTTGGGAGAAATTTTGGAATTCTGTACCTCTAGAGGACTATAAGTTTGCTGAGCAGTGCACGTGCAAGGCAAAGTCATATTTTTGGATAGTGAGGATATTGTGGGATAGAAACATCAGAAAGTGGGATTGAAGCAGAGGAACAGCCATGGTTTTACTCAATAGCTGGGAAGGCTCCTAAGTCCAGAAAAGCTTTGCTGTGTCTCTTTGATTCACTCCCCACCATGTACATTCCCCTGAAATCACAGATACAATAGCGGTCTTTGCACTTCGTCCTTTCCACCATCCAGGGACCTAAACACCCCTCATCAGGTTAGACAGAGGTTCACATGCACCTCTGTCAACACTGTCTATTTCAATTAGTTTTCACAATGTGGTCCTCTGTATGATGATGAGACCAGTTGCACACCAGGCAACCACTTTTCTGAGCATCTGCTCTCTGTCCACTATGCTGATTACCCCGATTGCTAGCCATTTCAACTCTCCTTCCCATTCCTATCTGTCCATCTTGGGCCTCCTCCACTGCCAGAATGAGGCCAAATGCAAACTACAGGAACAGCCCCTCTTATTCCCCCAGGCAGTCCACAATCCAAAAGAATGAACACTGAATTTCCTGATTTCAGGTAATCCATCCAAAATGGTTCCTTTCTCTATCCTTCTCATCCACCCAGCTCTGCATACACACATTCTACACACCCCACACCAAGACTTTTGTCATCCAGTTTCTTTCTCCTCCCACATTCGTCTGCCTATCACCCACATACCGCTCCCAGTGGGTCATCTCCCTGCCTGGTTCCCATCTGCTCAGCCACCACCACTATTTGTTTCTAAGCTCCAGCTTCCATTTTTATCAGTTGATCACCTGCAGCCCTCCTTTGCCTCCATCTATCACCTCCCAGCCACTGTCACTCTTTCCATCTTTTTCTTCCCCCACCTCAATCTATCTGCCAATCAACCGATACAACCCAGATCCAGCTACTGCTTCTCAGCTCTACCCCATTCCGCTTCATCAGCTCTTTATACTGGGTATCTTTCCATTGCTCTTTCAGTCCACATGAAGGATGTTGGCCTGAAATATTAACTGTCCATTTTCCCCTACAAAAGCTGCCTGACCTGTTGAGTTCCTCCAGAAATTTGTTAGTTGCTCCAGATTCCTGCATCTGCAGTATTTTATGTCACCACTAAAAACTAATTGGTTCAAATGAGTTGATTCTACGCTGGATACTCACGGCACTGTACTTCGAGTCGGAATAAATAGTAGAGGGGAATCAACAGCATTAATTGGAGTTTCATCCTTCAGATTTAAACCTAGATAGAAACAGGAAATGTGTGTCAGAAATTAATTATGTAATGTCTATAGGACTTGGAAACGCTGAGCGTTTTGCTTGTAGAGGACCTTACAATGTTCTCTGTGAGCAAAGTTCAGTTCTTGATTCAGTTCCTTAAAGCTAGATTAGATTTGCTGTAAAGTGTAGAATACACATTTTCCATATGAATCCAATACACAAGTATCTAGTGATGTGAATGTGATATTTAAGAGGCAGGTGCAGGTAGGGAATGGAAAGATATGTATGAAGACCGGACAGATGGGATTATTTCAATTTGGTATCATAGTCAGTCAAGACTACGGCCAAAAGGACCAGTTCTTGTGCTTTACTGTAGTGTTGCAGCATGGAAACATGCTCTTTGGCTCATCTGGTCCATGCCAACCAAGATGCCCCATTCAACGCAGTTCCATTTGCTCAAACCTATGCTCTCTAGTTCGTGCCTCATTCTGGTGTCTTCCCTCTTCCTTTTCAGTCCCGAAGAAGGACCTCAGCTGAAATGTTGACTGTTTATTCAGTTTCATAGATGTTGCCTGACCTACTGAGTTCCTCCAGCAACAGTGTCTGTTGCTTTTCTATTTGTTCATGTTGGCCCATAACCTACCGAACATTTCCAATCCATGTATTCGTCCAACGTTATTGTACCTGTCTTAATCACTTCCTTCTGCAGCTCATTCAATATACATGATTCCCCATTTTGGAAAAAAAGGCTATAGATTCGCCCTATCTATGTTCCTCATGATTATATATACCCCTCCAAGGAATGAAGTCCGAACTTGTCCAACTTCTCCCTATAACTTAGTCCCTCAAGTCCTGGCAATATTGTAGTAAATCTTTCTTCTATTCCTCCAGTTTCATTAAGGTGTGATCAAAACGGAACACCAGCCTCACCAGCATCCTGTACAACCCACGCCACAACCCCACAATCTTTATACTCAGGCTGCTGAACACCAGTGTGCAAAAAAACCTTCTTCACCACCAACTGACTCCACTTTCAGGAACCATATACTTGAACTCCAAGGTCCATCTATCCTGGAACACTCTCCAGGGCTCTACTGTGAAAGTCCTACCTAGATTTGAATTTCCAAAATGCAACACCATGCACTTATCTGCTCTATGTTCCTCCACCTTTCTGTATGTATAAATTATTGGTATTTTCATATTTGACTGGAAATCTCAATGTGAAGAAATCAGCACAGACACTAAAGAAAGGCAATCGGTCCAGTTGATCCTGTTACCACTGCATAACTTAATGACTAACCTGCTTAACTCTATTTACTTATCATGTCAACATCTATTGACACCTTTGCCTCAAAAATCTGGTGAATACTAATACCTGGCCAAGATTTGCTCTCGGGGAAAAAACACACCAAATTTCTAGTGACTGAGCAAGTAAGTGACACGCAACATTATTGCTGAATAGAGTTTGAAATTAGTGGAGTTCAATCTGATAGTTTGAAAAAGCACTCATTATTTTAAATTGTGGTCCATTTCTCAAATCGTTTGAATATAATTTCAGTTCCCTTTTATCCACCTGTTACACTAACAGGAGAGGCAGCTTGTTTAAAATGTGTTGCAAATTTATAGTATGATTACTTCTAACATGAACTTTATAACTCCCAACAGCATGCTTGGTTTTAAAATTTGTACTCAACTGCTCCAACTTCCACAGGACTATTAGCCACTCATCTGTAAGGCCTGATCTAGTAAGATTCTGGTCAATGGTACAGCACAGGAGGTCAGAGATCATAATGGCAAGCAATGTCAAGGCCGACAGTTGAAAATCACACTTGTTAATGGTTGTTATCCAGTACTTGTGTCATTACATATTTGCCACTTATCAACCATGCCTACACGTTGCAGCAACCTAGATAAATGTGAGGTGGTTCATTTTGTTAGGTCAAATATGATGGCAGAATATAGCGTGAATGGTAAGACTCTTGGCAGTGTGGAGGATCAGAGGGATCTTGGGGTCCGAGTTCATTGGACACTCAAAGCTGCTGCGCAGGTTGACTCTGTGGTTAAGAAAGTATACACTGCATTGGCCTTCAGCAATTGTGGGATTGAGAGGTAATATTGCAGCTCCATAGGACCCTGGTCAGACCCCACTTGATGTACTGTGCTCAGATCCGGTCGCCTCATGTGGGATGTGGAAACCATAGAAATGGTGCAGAGGAGATTTACAAGGATTTGCCTGGATTGGGGAGAATGCCTTGAGAATAGGTTGAGTGAACTCAGCCTTTTTTCCTTGGAGCGACAGAGGATGAGAGGTGACCTGATAGAGGTGTATAAGATGATGAGAGGCATTGATTGTGTGGATAGTCAGAGGCTTTTTCCCCAGGCTGAAATGGCTAGCACGAGAGGGCATAGTATTAAGGTGCTTGGAAGTAGGTATAGAGGAGATGTCAGGGGTAAGTTTTTTTACGCAGAGAGTGGTAGGAGCATGGAATGGGCTGCCGGTGACAGTGGTGGAGGTGGATACGATAAGGGCTTTTAAGAGACTTCTGGACAGGTACATGGAGCTTGGAAAAATAGAGGGCTATGGGTAACCCTAGGTAATTTCCAAAGTAAGGACATGTTCGGTACAGCTTTGTGGGTTGAAGGGTCTGTATTGTGCTGTAGGTTTTCTATGTTTCCATTTATTATAATTCAATTATAGATATGTATACAAATGAAACAACGTTTCTCTGGGACCAAGCTGCAAAGCACAGTACGTATATCATATACAGCACACTTAATAATCTTAAGAGAATAATAAAGTATTCTATAGATTTACAATTTTACAAAAAAGTACATATATGGCATATAGTTAAATATACAGCAGTATAATGCTACTGCCACTACCATAAATAATGTGTACTGGGAAGTAGCAGAGTGTTCAGAAGTCTCAAAGCCTGGGGGTGGGGAGAAACTGATATCCCGCCTAACAGTTCTTGTCTTTATACTGTGGTATCTTCTGCCTGATGGTAGGAGGTCAAAGAAATTGTGCGATGGATGAGAGAGGTCCTTGACTGGGGACTCTGCAAACGCAATGCTCCTGATACAGTATATGTCCTGGACGGGATGGGGGATGGGGGGCGGTAGATGTGAGGTAGAGCCCACGGTTGTATCATCGTCAAATTTAAGGTAAGTTAATATCTTACATTGCAGTATGTTATTTTATCTATTAATTTATTTACTTAGAGATAAAGCGCGGTCCTTTCCGCCCGACGAGACCCCCAAAGTGTGGGTGATCTGAAGTGGGATAGAGGCTCAGTCAGGTCAAATAAGGAGCTGGGTTTGCCTGGCCTGCTCAGTTCCTCCAGCATTTTGTGTGTGTTGCTTGGATTCGCTGCTGTCAGGCTAAGGAAATGGCGTGGCCGTAACAGGAGCCGAGTTGCCGGTTTCTTACATGGGCAAAAAATGCTGGGTCCCGCCATTATTACAAGTGAAACACAGAATCCCAGGTTAAACCCTTTCTCGGGTTGCGGTTCAGCCGACAGATCCCTGATCTAGTCCGAAACACGTAGGCGCTCTACCTGCAGAAATGAGTAAGAAACGGCAGAACAATCCTAGCACGAACATGTCTCCACCGATCATCAGTCGGAGGTCACGGGGAGAGCCGGCAGCTGCCCATAGTACAGTACACGCAGAGTGCCGGGGGATCTCGGCAGGTCGGGCAGCATAGGAAGGCATAAACAGTCCGCGTCTCGGGCGCTCCGGCAGTGGGAGCTGTCCTGTCCGATCTTCACCCCTTCCCTTCCCTTCCCGTCCCAGTCTGACCACCAGCCCTCTTTCACTCCTCTCTCCTCACCCACCTGCTTCCACTCCCCAACTCCGAGCCGCTGCCGTCCTCGCCCAACGCCGAGCCGAGCCGAGCCGAACCCAGCCCGCAGCACCGTCATGTGATTCCAGTATGGACAGCCACTTCCTATGAACGAGGAAGCCGGCGTTAGAGACGGAACATTCAAAGTTCAAAATGATTTATTATCAATGTACGCTGAGACTCGTTTTCTTGCAGGCAGTTACAAAACTCAATCGAACCCGTTAAAAACCCACATAACAAAGACCGTTAAGTAACCAGTGTGCAAACAATAAAAAGTAAACAATTAACACACAGAACATGAAACGCAAATCCCCGAAAGTGAATTCGCAGCCGCAGAGTTAGTTTAGAGCTGAATCGAGTAAATCTCGCAGAGTAGTGAACTAAAAACCGGTTCATCCTTTTCCCTCAGCTTTGACGTCTTGATCTTTTTAATCTGGTTCGGCGGCTTGGGAAGTAGGAGTCTGGTCAGCCCGCAGGTCTCACTGCAGACTCTCCTCGGCACCCACCTGTCCTCACGGATAGCCACAAGAAGGGATGGTCACCTAAAACCGGAAGAGTTTGTATTCATGTCGTTCAATTGTACATTAGCCAGGCACAATATCGTGTTGTTCTAGTTTATGTTGTACCTCACCCTGACAGTGGAAAAGGCCAGTTGGTTTTCTCCACTGCCATTATGGAAGGAATGGATAGTCGAAATGGCATTGAGCTGGAATAGACCTGAGGTGCTTGCCAATCACTTGCCCAGTCCCATTCATGTCGAGCAGGGTCCACTGAGGGCTCTGAATGGGGTAGATAATGTTGGAGGAGGTGTACGTCTGAAGGGCTGTTTAGGTCCCTGGGTGGTGATGAGGAAGCTGCTGTAGGAACAAGGGGAAAGTGACAGGGAGCAAGGTGAGTAGACCAGGTAATCACAGAAAAGTGGTCCCCACAGAAAGCAGGAATATTGCAGGGGACAGGGAGAGGTGGGTGAGGAGAGATGCATGGATTAGGAAATCAGAGAGGGGGTGGTCCTTGGCAGAAAGCTGGAGAAGGTATGGCTGGTGAAGATGGAAGAGGATGATGAGTTGAATGCTGAAACTGTTAGGGCAGACTCCAGGAGCTCTATTGCTCTTCTGCCTGGAGAGGAGTGTGATGAGAGCAGAAGGCAGAAAAACATAAACTCTGGAACATTTAGAAGTCATTGGGTAAGTGCATGTATAGGAGGCATTTAAAAGCATGTGGGCCAAATACAGGCAAATAAAACTAGCTCAGTGGGCACTGTGGTCAGCTTGTTTTCAGACTGTATAACTATGACTAAACAGAGGAGATGCAGGAAAGAACTCTATCAACCACAGTAGAGGGAAGCTGTGTGTTCTGAAAAGAGGTCCTGGAAGCCCTGGAATGGAAAGTCTCACCTTGAGAGCAGCTGCGGTGGAGATGCAAAAACTAGGAGAAAAAGGTAATATCTTTATAGGAGCAAATGTGGGGATAAACTATTTTCTGTAGCAGTTAGACTCGGTTAGTTTATAGTACGTATCAGTGATAAGCAGGGCCGGACTTTAGGCAGGGCTAGGCTGGGCTGCAGCCCAGAGGCCCGAGCTGCAGAGGGGCCCAAAATAGGTAGCCATCATCATGGCGAACAAAAAAATACGAGAGTGGAGTAGAGAAAAGAAAAAAGAAACAAGAAAAAGAGGACCGTGAGAAAGAAGCATTAAAAAAGACATTGAAATTGACAGAATTTTTTAAACCTGTTCTCAATGATGCAGCAGTACCATCGCTCTTGTCACAGTCTGAAACCGGTGGACAAATGGAGACTTGTTCAACAGCTAGCGCTAGCACCAGTGTTAGCACAGGACCACCGTCCTTGCCACAGTCAGCAGCTAACGTTGAAGAGGCAGAGAGCATAACTTTGGGATTCCTGACTGATCCTGCTCGCTGGGGAAAGGAAACGTTAGATGATTCAGTCCGAGCGTACTGGGCTAAGAAAGGGCCGGAGTCCTGCCAGAATAAGGATGTGGATATCAATGCTTCAGAACGAGTATACAAACAGAAGAGATGTTTTCTTCAAACGCAAGCTCGTAAATGGTGAGTACATATCAAGACAATGGCTCTTATAGTCCCCTTCCACCGGCTGTGTGTTTTGTTTTGCATGCCACATCTTCAGTGATGGTAACTGTCAGTCCATCTTCGAAACTGGCTTTAGCGACTGGAAACATGCCGCTGAGCGCATAGGAGAGCATGAAAATAGTGACCACCACAGGAAAAATGTAGGAAAGAGAGCAGTAGCTGTGTGGAACGAGCTTCCAGCAGAAGTGGTTATGGGCTGAGTGCAGGTCGGTGGGACTAGGTGAGAGTAAGCGTTCGGCACGGACTAGAAGGGCCAAGATGGCCTGTTTCCGTGCTGTTATGGTTGTATGGACATTTAAAATAAAATAATTATTTATTCCAACATCTCTGGTTATATGGTTATATGGAAAATGATACTGACTTATGCTACACTAGCGTCTGACAGTGGAAGAATAGATACAGAACTGCAAAAACAGTTTGAGTCAGAGTGTGTCTACTGGACCGATGTATTGAGAAGAGTGTTGGTGGTTGTGAAGTTTTTGGTCGAGAGGGGACTGGCTATCCAAGGCTCCAGTGACATATTTGGCAGACCTGATAATGGCAACTACATAGGCTCAGATCCACAATGGGACAGGACAGGCTGAGTCATCTTACTCTGATGTCACTTGAAAGTGATCTTGTTCGGAAACTGGATTTTAGTGATCTGATCAAGGACTTTGCTGCAAAGAAATCCAGAAGAACTAGGCTTTAATTTTGAAAAACAAACCTCTGACTTTGTAAATATCTAGGCTTGTGTGTCAGTGCTGTTCCTGTTTTTGTGGCAATAGGCTAATAGCTGACTGTTTACAAACTTAGTAACTAATAAGTGGTCTTTACTCTGCAAGCCACACAGCACAGCAATAGGTTAGTATGTGCTACATCTTATTTTTCAGAAAGATTGTTGGAGTATTTCCTAGTTTGCCATAGTGCCATCTCTCTTGGCCTTTTTGTCTCTCATTTCCATTTTACTTTCTCAGAACACACGGTTGAGAAAAATACCAGATAAAGATGCTTTGGTATTGTTTGAGAAATAAGGCCTGTAGTATGTGCAGAAATAGCTAAATGAAAATTTAAGATTGGTACATCATACTTGTCTCTCTTATAACTTTACTAAGCCAACTAAGCCTAGGTCAATTTTTGAGTGCTTTAGATGTTGTCCTTCAAACTAAGAATCTACAGTACTTTCTGTCCTCCCTCATAAGGCCTGTAAGTTTATAGCCTAAACCAATGTCTTGGTCCACAGCTTTGATATTTAGACCAGTACGACCTTTGCTCTTCTTGCCTTTTTTTGCTTGGTACAGCAGCATTTTACGGTGTTGGCAGGGGCCCATCAGGACTGTAATGTATTGCGTGAGTATTCGTAGCGTCAGAGTACATATGATGTTAGGATGTAGAGAGGTAAAAAATGGAAGTCTGTTGAATAAAAGTGGTTGTTCAATCTACAGCGGTGTCCGAGTCACATCAATATTACATGGTGTCAGAAGAAATCACAAAAAAAAAGGAAGAGAAGACAGGTGTCACAGTTACAGCCACCGTCAAGTTTCAGCCTACAAGGTAATCTTGCTGAGAACTGGAAAATATGGATCCAGAAGTTTGAGCTGTTTTGCACCACTAGCAGCGTAGCTGAAAAGACGGAGAAAGTGCAATGTGCTACGTTTCTGCACGTAGCGGGAGAAGAGGCAATAAAGGTTTGCAACATGTTTGTCTTCCAAGATGATGAGCAAGATGAAATTGAAGTGCTGAAGAAAAAGTTTCAAGGTTACTGCAAACCGAGAAAAAACCTACCGTACATCCGACACATATTTTTCACAAGGGCTCAAGGACCAGTAAAGACCATAGACGCCTATGTAACAGATTTGAAGAACAAGGCAAACGACTGTGAGTTCAGACAACTGCATGACTCTTTAATATGTGACAGGATTGTATGCGGCACATGAGATGATCATATGAGAGACAGGCTATTGAGAGAGGCGGACCTTACATTAGAAAAGGCAATTGATGTTTGCCGTGCCAGCAAGATCATGACAAGTCAGTTTAAAATGCTCAATGAAAAGATTGAAGTGCACAAAATAAAAACTGTGAAAACTGATAAGAGTAGGACAAAGCCAGCTCCACAGGATGATCAAAAGGAAGTTAACTGCAACAGATGTGGTTATAAACATGGATACAGAAAATGTCCAGCCTTTGGTCAGATATGCAAGTTATGCCAGAAAAGAAATCACTTTGCAAAGATGTGCAAATCGAAGGAGCACGCAAGGAAAATGCACGCTGTGGAACAGATTGAGGGCAACAGTGGCATGTTCATTGGCACAGTTGAAGTGGAACAGGAGGTATGCGTCAAGAATATTGACAAAAAGTTTTGACACATTGAAGCAGTTGGTTACCAATTGTGACGAAAGAGGGTTACAAAAGTACACATAGACTAAGATGTTAACTGTCCTGTGCTAGCACCAGTGGGATCAACAGTTGATCTGCCACCTGTCTTCAGGAGAGAGAGATAAGTAAGACAATGGAGCAGCATTTGGAAATGTTAATGAAGAAACGAGAGAGTTTAACGGAAGGAAACACCAGTCTGAGTATTGTCAAGACCGGCTCCTTTTGAACCCTGAACTGTTTGAAGTGTGATGGACAGGCGATACCCCAGCAGGGGGATAAAAAGGGGCAGGTTCGCTAAGACAACATACACGACACCACGAGGTAACGAGACCCTGGAAGCAGTGTGCCCCCACAAGTTGGTGGGAGTTTTTGGAGGACTGATGGCGGGACCAGCCATAGACGCACAGGGTGGAAAGATATGGTCGGCGGGAACCAGGTGTGTGTGTCCACCCTTGCCTGGGTGCCGGGTTCACCGCAGAGGAACGATCATATCTGGAATGGAGGGGTCACAGTCGGTGACCTCAGAAGACATTACAAAGGGCTCGCCCGAAAGCTAACTGTGAGGAATATCAAAGGTCTGTTGAATCCGATTTGAATATCAGCATTCGCTCTCTCTCTCTCTCCCCAACGGCGATTACTGCAAACTGAACAAAACTGAACTCTGTCACTTGTGATTGAACATTTTACCCCTAGACTGCGATAGAGCTGAGTGACCCTATTATCCTAGTTCTGTATACATGTGTGTTTATTCATTGCTAACCTGTTGCATTTATATCCTTACTATTAGAGTACTGTGTTGCTTATTTCTTTAATAAAACTTTCTTAGTTCCAGTAATCCAGACTCCAACTGAGTGGTCCATTTCTGCTGGTTTGGCAACCCAGTTACAGGGTATGTAACACAGTGCACCAGCACTCAAGTTCTATGATGCCAATACACCAGTGACAATGTCTGTGGATGCCAGTTCGGAGGGAATAGGAGCTGTTATACTGCAGGATGGGAGGCATGCGGCATATGGATCACGAGCACTTACGGACTGTCAACGCCGATATGCTCAAATCGAGAAGAAATTACTCGCCATAGTTTATGGGTGTGAGAAGTTCCACCAATATGTATAAGGCAAAGAAATCCAGGTTGAGAGTGATCACAAACCACTTGAGAGCATCTTCAAAAAGCCACTCCACCAAGCTCCTATGAGGCTGCAAAGGATGCTTCTCAGGCTACAGAGGTACACTCTCACAGTCACCTATAAGCCAGGAAAAGAACTGTACATCGCTGATGCTTTGAGCCGTGTTTACTTCAAAGAGCAAAAGGAAGAGTTGCTAGGAAGAGAGCTGGAGGTCAACTGGGTTACACCTCAGCTACCCATCTCTGAGGAGAAGGGTTCAGGAAAGCGACTGCAGATGATCCTGAAATGCAAATGCTAAGAGACATTACAATGAATGGATGGCCAACAGAAAGAAAAGATGTTCCAAAGGAAATGCAGAAATACTGGACACTTAAAGACGAAATCAGCATGCATCAGGACTAATGTTCAAAACGGCAAAACTCATCGAAACAAAATGAGACAGGAAATGCTCAGCAGAATTCATGAGTCACACCTGGGGATAGTGAAATGTAAAGAAAGAGCGAGGGACATTCTCTATTGGCCAGGCATGTCAACTCAGATAGAGGACATTGTGTCTCAGTGTGCTGTCTGTAATGAAAACAAAAACAGCAATCCAAGAGAGCCTCTGCTTCCCCACCCACTACCAGGAAGACCATGGGAGAAGATTGGCACAGATCCCTTTCACTACAATGGTGCAGAATATCTGCTTTGTGTGGACTACTATTCAAAATATCCGGAGACCACCAAGTTAAGTGACACATCCAGTCGAGGTGTCATTATCGCAATGAAGTCGACATTCACAAGACATAGCATTCCAGATATTGTTGTCAGTGACGATGGTCCACAATATGCCAATGGTGAGTTCAGAGGGTTCTCAGAAAGATGGGAATTTCAACATGTTACTTCCAGTC